>NW_019733328.1:395675-510965 GCF_002891405.2 Cryptotermes secundus
AGTCGGCTTATCGACTCAGGAATGTTAGCTCTATGCGCTCATAGCGGCAAAACGCGGTACTACAAAAGCTCTGCCCACAAAAAAATTAGTTCGGTTTCTTTTGGGTACCCCATCGTATATGTATATATATATACATTAAGTATACAGTAAGTAGGGGCACGTGGTAGCGTAGTTGATTGAGGCGCTATGCTTCAAGCCGGAAAGTCGCAGGCTCGATTCCCGATGGGGCCATTGATTTTTTTTCAATTGACCTAATCGTTCCAGCCGTACTATGGCCCTGGGATCGACTCAGCATCTAAAACAAATGAGTACCTGGAATCTTCCTGGTGGTAAAGGGCGGCCGGCGCATAAGGCTGACAACCTCACCGCCATCTGTGAGCCGATTTTCTAGAAAATATGGGAGCCTCGACGTCTCACAACCCTGAGGGTCTCCACGGCCTGTTATAGGAAGAGTTTTACATTTTTATACACTAAGTAAATATTCATAACTCTAATCTACAGTACATTGATATCATTCGAAATTAATTCCAGATAATCCGGAAACAGCACCGTAAACATACGCAAAAAGCATGCCTAAGTAGAACAAGTGAGAATACGCCCAATGAGTCCACCACAAATAGTCAAAAGCGTAAGCACACACACAAAGAAAACTATAAAAAGCTAATAACTCAACTATATCCTCATAATATGTATATTCTTAATATCTTCATATAAGGTAAGGTTATCCCTGTAACAGGCCGTGGAGGCCAATAGGGCTGTGAGATGTTGAGACTCCCACATTTTCTAGATAATCGGCTCATAGATGGCGGTGAGGTTGTCAGCCTTACGCGCCGGCCGGCCTTTACCTCCAGGAAGATTCCTGGTACTCATTTGTATTAGAGGCTGAGTCAATCCCAGGGCCATAGTGCGGCTGGAAGGATTAGGTAAATTGAAATATCCACCTCATCGGGATTCTATCCCGCGACCTTCCGGCTTGTAGCATAGTGCTTCAACCAACTACACTAAACATAAAGAAGACAGCTCGAGTCCATCGGGAACAAAACATTAGATATACCCCATTTTCACCAAAAACAACACACGTGCAACCAGTAGCGCCCATGACGCAAACTCGTATAATACCCACGTCCCCATAAAGGACAAAGTTTCTTAAACACATCATATAGAGTATATACGCACAATTATCCCTACTCCATCCCACCAATAAGAACATTCTGTATATAATAGGATAACATTTAGGAAAATAACAATAATTTTAAAATAAACTTTGTTAATTTAGATACAAATTTCGATATATTTAAATATTGTAATTCTACATACAAACTTGTACATGACTAGGCCAATAACAAATGGGACACGCAGTCCAATAACGGACGTAGATACAGTTCAGTGATGAGAGTAATTAAGGACAGAAACATGTAGCATATACACAGCATCTTAATGTACTAACATATTTTATCGACAGTCGAGCCTATCAGTCATTTATTGGGAGTATAGAGGAGTTGTGATCGACGGACAAATTTACAGTTTTATGTAACTGACTGGCAATGCCGCACCCCGCCTCCCAACCCTTTTTTTCTTGGCAGTACAGCCCCAGTGGGCCTAGGCCTACCTCCATGAACTTCTCCGTTCACTTCGGTTTTTCTACATCTTACACATTCGGTAGGACTCCTTGGGCGGGTGATCAGCTCGTCGCAAGGCCTCTACCTGTACACAAACACAGAAAAACGCGCACACATGAACTAAACATCCATGCCCTGAACCCACGATTCCGAGCGAGCGAAGACAGTAAATGCCTTAGACAGCTCGACTGCCGTGACCGGCTTCACTAGAGTATTCTTCGGCTATTCCTACAAATAATATTTAATGTAGGTAGGACGAAAATATTTGGGGAGGTTCTTCTGTCGCAGCTGGAACCACTGTTTATAAATGTCGTGAAGTTATTTTATATGTAGCCATAGATTTGTACATTTTTAAATTTGCGATAAGTTATCAGAACTCTCTCACACACACGACAGGTGGATCTTAATTTAGAAATTTCTTCATTAGGATATTCTGCAGTATAGAGAAAAATCTTGAGTGCATTGCATGACAGATAAGGTCAGTCTATTAAAAGCAGATGGACAGACAGACAAATGAAGACAGATCGTGTGATAATACAGCTCTTATACGTTAAGGCGAGAGTCTCCCGTCTGTCATATTTATAAATCTCCATAACCTGAAATTAATCTAAATAACATTTAAAATTTACTTCCTCCCACACAGGTAATTGACTGCGTGTCCATTACAAATACCATCCGGTTAATGCTGTTTAGGGAAGCAGTTGCTCTTTATTGTGAGAACCATACGGACCACACAGATATATATAAACTCAGTTCGTACCTCACAGAAAACACATTATGTCCCTTCTACAAAGCCTAACCGGTTAATGCGGTTTAGGGAAATATTCGCTGTTGTGAGAATCACATGGAACACACAAATACACTGTGTAGGCAGAATGCAGAGTTTTTATGTTAAAGCTGACGGTACACATTGTAACCATCGAAGTGCTAATGGCTAAAATCCGACTGATATTTTGGATCTAGTTAAACACTACAGGTTTATGAAGAATATTATCTACTGGGGTATGAGGCTGCGTAGTTCGGTCAATATTCCTCGACATCAGCTGTGCTTTCATCCTGATATTTGCTGTTTTCCTTTTCTTTTGCTTGGCTTATTCTTGGACCCAGAAGATTGCGATAGTATGTCCGTTCGAAACGTCGTTTCTTCCCAGTGTCTTCATAGAAACCGCTATGGGTCCCGCCACTTCGGCCTGCTTCTACAATTGAAGATCAGCAATTTTCCGTCTCCAGCCTGTTTTCTTTCTTTCGTTTTTCTTTCAGTACTTATCATTTTTTCCAGTACACAATTAATTTTTTAAAAATATGTTTAGTCGACGTCCTGTCTGTAGCATAGAACATATTTTTCATTAATGTTTTAATCATATGCACCCTATTACGGCCCGTCCTCATCACATCACCTTTATATTTACCTGCTATTTCCTCCCGTTTTTCTTTTCAGTTATTCATGTATATTGTGACGTATTTGTGTTATGCAGGACACCCCCCTCCAGCAGTGACGTAACAGCATTGGAGCAATTGCCGCTGCTACGGTAACAGGTCAGTCAACACTCCGTCCCCTTCCCCCGCGATGACGTAACAGCACTTCCCATTGTGACGTAACAGGGGACACCCCGGTTACTACGCAGCAGTGAACACTCTCGGCAGCGTTCCCCAGCAACGTCTGTAAACACGGCGTTTACGCAACAGTGGTAGCTATCACGTAACTGTTCTCTGTGTTGTCAGCGTGGAAGCTACATAACGAGAGAGTTACTAGCAACCAGTCAGTTGCAGTCTAGCATTCGCCGGAGTGAATGGAAACAGGAGAAGTATTTGTGATACTGCCGATGACAGTACTTGTGTAAAATTGTGAATTGTATAAATGTAAGAGCGAATGTGCAATAAATTCGATAGATCCAGAACGACGTGAAGTTATTTGTTGCGTGATACACCCAACACGTGACAATATATTCCCATCTAGAAAACAGAGATTAACGGCCGTGGGGATCCGTTGCGCTGACCGCGCGACACCTATCCGCTAAAGTTGACACTAATTTCGCCGAAGAGCGGCGGTCGCTCGGTCGGTATAGTTCGCTTGCGGACTACAAGCCACCGAGTTTTATATTCCTGTTATTTGGGATACGTCAATCGATGTAACGACAGATTGCGGGCTGGATGATCGCATTTCGATTCCCGGCAGTGCAAGATTTTTCTTTTCTCCACAGCATCCATACCGGCTCTTCCCCGAGGGTGAAGAGGAGGGGGCATGAAGCTAGTCACCCTCCTCTTTATAGTGACGAGATCAAAAATGATGACCCTATGCCTCAAATCTCCCCAACATATTCTTGGCGTGGTGCTTAATTAATTAAGCACATGGACAACTTCAACTTTTTACTTGTTACTCTTCTCCCAGTATGCTTTGTTGTGTCGATACTCCTAAACCGACAGCTCAATATTTCGTCCCCCCCCCCAAAGTTTGTTCCTTCAAACCTCATACGTTACTCTATCAAATCCGTTGTTTATTATTTCTCCTATCTCTTTAGTTTCCAAATTCCTCTTTTGCAGGAACAGTAGATTGATAATGGAGTGAATTTGTTCACTTCGCTGTGCACCTGTCAATTGCCTTCCAAGTGTCAGCGCGATTTTCTGATTAGCGATCTTGCAAAACAATTAGACCCTGAGGTGAGTGAACTTGCCGGCTGGCTCTCACATAAATATGAAAACTGCGCTTATCTGCTTGGTTGCTATGGTAATGCGCAACAAATTCTTCGCTTTAAATATACATTTTAAGGTTAACACAGGTCATACAAACAAAAAACTTAAGGCGACGTGAATTCATTCACTTCATTTTGAAGAAATTAAATGAATATTATTAGCATAATATAAACATTAATAAGAATGTTGTTTTTATTTTTTAGTGAAATGATTTCTTGAAGTTTATAATTTATTTTCTTGGAGCAAGACATGTGTCCTAAGCTAAACACACGCGCTTCCTCTTTGTTTGGAAGTCACTGATTTCTTTGCCAGATCCTTAACCCTTTAAATTATGCAGGAAGGAGAGTAAGACTCTACAAAGACGGAACAGAGAAAGAATTCACATTTTACTGGAGGAAACAAATTTCCGGGTTTTAAGGTTCCCAGGCTGCGTTCACTCGACCTGGTAATGGCAGGTTGGAGTGAATGTAGAGCGTTGTGAAAGGCCCAGAAGGTAAATTGTTGGGAAGAGGTGAATTTTAGGTTATGAGCAGAGGAATTAAGTTGAGCACAGCCCTTACTGCATTCGAACGGCATTTGATATTAGCATCAGAGAGAACTGTATTAGGGCAAACATACAAGTCACTATTTAAAGATTCAGTTCGTACCTCACAGAAAGCACACCGAGTCTCCTATATGGAGAAGAGTTGATTAACGATGTTTAGGGTAACAGTCGATATTTACATTGCGGTGTCTATGAAGAGTAAACTACCATCATCTGGGATTAGGCGTCGTCTAGCCTAATAGGAGTTCATCGAAGTTTCGAAGGGATGTATTACCTCCATCTTCAGGACCGAAGAGTAAGCCAAGCATACAAATACCATGCACCATTCAGCGTCACATTTGTATAAGGGGTTTTCCGTATTTCACCTAAAGAAATTACCCCTGAAAATGGAAACAACGTTTTTTGCTGAAATGCTGGTGAACTTTTAATATGCAACACAACATGGCCCATAAGGCCTAAATCATAAACAAAAATCATCTTTTAGCGAACCAGAAAGTGATCATTAAGCACTAAGAAAACTTAAATGAAATTTGAAACACTTACGGCTTAATGGCAGGTTTCTTATATCTAATTAACTAAAGGCATAAAATGAACTTTCTGTAGTTAATAACGCCTTGGCTTTGAATGTCACAGGGGTTTGTTAGACTGGGGTGCGCACCCCCTATATGCAGGGGTTAGATGTTAATGTTTGGGTAACAAGATATTGTAAAGCAGGAGAGAGAATAAAATCGCAATGGAGTTTAACTTCCCACTTGATCCGTTAGCTCGTTAAGCAGGATCTTCATTCCATTACACCATAACAAACGGTGCAGTCTTACCCGGTTACAAAGCTACACTCACACTGCCTAATCACAGCTAGTCTATCACTTTAGATAAAGTTCTAGTATGTCTTTGTTACTTTATATCTTCTTCCTACTCCTCCTCCTCCTTCTTCTGGTCCTCAGAATTTCTTTTTTATTGTTACTTAAATAGCAATAAGAATTATCATATTCTATAAGCTATTGTGGTGACATTGGGCTACTGAGCCCGCCTATGGCAGGATGAGGGTCCTTCCACCGAAGGAGCCTCTGTTATTCACTTGAGGTCAACTGGAAGACGTCTTTTCAAGCGTCTGTTTTTGGGTTCTTCCAGTAGCGGCTTCATCAATGGATTGATGTACGTCTCTAGTCGATCATAGTGCCCTCAGAATTAACTTCTGAAATTGTGGATCCATTTCAGACATTTGACACGACCCCTTGAATGGGACTGACCCCATGTAGAGTCATTTTGATCTCCTGTTAAGATGGATGTATAATAACCCTGTTTAAACTGCATTGGTCATCTAGCGCCAGAATTGATTATCAAGTGATCGAGAACGGTCGGCAGGTCCTATAGAGTATAAGGCCTCGGACGAAGAAAACCTTGGTATATTTTAGGTTGTCGTAGCGACATTCACAAGAAGTTCCTATTCCTTCGGAACCTTGTAATACATTAAATTTGTTGTCAAAATTTGAGCCGATCTGTAGGCTATAGGCCGAGGACTGGTTCCTCTCAAACGCACATTTGTTCTGTTCCCTATTGTTGTATCCACATTGACATTAGGATTTACACAGCTTCCTACCGCTGTGCTACCTTACCTTCTTATGAAACCTAGCATTCACTCTTCACATAGTCGAGGGAAGCAAGTGAGGAGCTTTACCTCAGGGCCCCCTATACATCCTTATGGCGTGGTGAATACTCATATGAGAACTTTACTTTTAAGAGATTTGATATTCTCACGGCAGTGACTAAGGAGAGTAATACTTTCCAGAATGTGACGCCGTGCTGTTCGGTAGAGTATTACCGACATTTTAGAGGAACGTCTTGCCTCTATCTTCAGGAAAGAAGGTTAAACGAAGCAATAAATCAGCAACCCGCCCTACTTGCTGGTCATTTGCATGGGTTAATTTTAACCCTGAAGTTGAAGGCAGTAAGTTCTGACGAAACTTCAGTATGTCTGCTGGACTGTACGATATCCCACCCCAGAAATTTGTGCTGCTTATTTGAGGTACAGATGAGGAGTTTACTTCGGATGCGGCAGTGTCGTGGCGCTTTCCAAATTGCGGGGCTTAGCCAGCCAGCAAATTAGCTTTGTTACGTAACACTGCGCTTCTCGTTCTGTTGCTGGTCTCCTCTGTCTGCCCAATAGGGGAGGAGCAGAGCAGGCGACAGGATCCACCTCTACATTGGTTGTTATTCTGGTTGGTTTGTGTAACCTCCATTCAATGACGTTTTGCGAAGGCCCGATCCCCCGTCTAAGGATTCTTACTAAATCTCTAGAAAGAAGATTGGTCTGTGGTACTGTACAAGAAGACAAGATGTTTACAGACACTCATCTGTGAGTCCATTATCTAGAAAATGTGGGAGCCTCCAAGGCTTGTTACCTTTTTTTAACTCAATTGCTTAGATTCTGAGGGTCAGTTATGTAACATTTGAATGCTAATGTGACATGTAGACCTATTTCTAAGCAACCCAAGAAATTTGCGCATGCAACAATAGAAAATAGATTGCAAGAAGTGTTTCCTATAGGGTCCTCGCCATGCCCATTACTAGTCAACGGGTCGATAACACATTCCCTCGGCAACGAATCCGCAGTCAACAATCGGATAACTCCCATCGCTATGCAGCTTACTGTAAATACAATAGAGGAAAAGTTGTTTTCTATGTTTCGCATATACCCATTGCGGGGCAACGGATGGGTTTTCTGTGGGTCCGCCTCGAGACTATATCAGTAGTTTAGTCGCAGATCAGAAGTCAGTCTAGAACGAGAACGAGAATGGAGCGAGTCCTTGAACGATTGATTGTGATTAAGAGAGACTGTACAAGAAGATGTTAACAAATCCAATCATCCAATCCAAAAACCGTTATTAGCAGTGACGGAGCCAAAAAATAGTGATAATATTAAATAGGATGGAAGCGGTCTTGGCATAATTTAAATTATTTGCTTGAATTGATTGAGCAGCTCCATGAGAAATTTCCGTTAGGTTAGTCTGTGTTCCGGACGAGATTCGAAATATATACCTCCCGAAAACAAGTCAGAATCGTTGTCGCTTCAATCAGCTTGTTCGTCCTTATTCTGGTGTATCCCCACACTGCATTATCACACCTTCCACGCTGTTTCCTCTTCTCCTTTTTCACCTCCTTGTTCCCCTTCTTAACCGCCTCTGTGGTCTAGTGGTCAGAGTTTCTGGTTACAGATTCAGAGGTCCAGGGTTCGATTCCGGCGCTACCAGATTTTCTGAGAAGTAGTGTGTCCGGGACGGGGGCCACTCAACCTCGTGAGGATAATTGAGGAGCTATTTCAAGGAAATAGCGGCTCCGGTCTAGAAAACCAAAAATTAACAGCCTTGGGGATTCATTGCGCTGATCACGCGACACCCTCAATTCGCTAAAATTTGCACTAATTTCGCTGACAAGCGGCGGTCGCTCTGTTGGTATAATCCGCTTGCGGACTAAAGCCACGGAGCTTGTTTGTTGTTTTTCCCAATTTTACTCATGTTTTCATCTTCGTATCCTTCCACTCGTCTTCCTTCCTTTTTTTTTCAAATTGTGAATTTGTAACGCTATAAAGAATGCCGTGGTCCAATTCAATATTAGTATGCCATCACTTACTGCTGGAAGAGAAGGCATCCACGGGAATCCTTAGGAATTATATACGACATCCATTATCGAGAATCGAATCTGGAAGCTTTTGAATATACAGCAAGAAAGCCAGTCACTCGTCCATGACGCCCAGTCGATGTAGCGTGTGGATTGAAATGAAAGTTGGCAACACCTTCAGTCCTACGTCTGTTGACTCACGACAACTGTCGACTGCTGCACTTGAGGAAGGCTAGATCAAGGAATTTGCCTATTCTTAAATATTTATTATTAAAATCTCATGTTATTGAAGTATTCTGAAGATTGCTCTGAAGTTTAAGCGACGTATTCCTCTTTGTTGTTCCCATTCTAATTAAATCCTTTAATATTCGTTCTCCATGGGGATTAACACAACATTTAGAGTGCACTTGTGGAGCGTTACAGAGCAGATTCACCGACTGAAGTGCTTGGCTCCCATTAGCACTATCCGAGAACCGAATTCTTTGCTGATGTAACTTCGGTTTTTCTTTTCTCCGGCCGCTCCTTTGTTAGATGCTAATAAATTGCTCAGTTTCAGAAAGAGTGCTTCTTGAGATGCAAGTAGGAACATGCAGAAACCCTCAACCCTACAGAAGATATAAATTCTTTTCACACAGTTCGTGAAATTCTTATTTTATGATGGTAGAATAAGAGACCATACCGAATACTGGGGCCTCCGTGTTAATTGCAACGCTGTTAATTATATACCAGGCTTCACGGCGTATTAATATTTACTGTTTTAAGAAACAAAAAAATGTAAAAGGAAAGTTGTCCCTGTGTTTAATTAAGCATCACGCCATTAAGACATATGGGGGAGTGTAGGTCTAGCTCCACCATTCTTCACCTCGGCTCTGGATGGAGGTGAACGGTGAGCTTTATACCCCGGTCGCTTTACCCCCGGGAAATTGCTCCCTGTACACATTGGATAGGAGACTGGGTGGGTTCCAGAGCCGGTCTTGACGCTGTGGAGGCGAGAATATATTCCTGCCCATGCCGGGAATCGAACCTCGGCGTTATACCGAATGATGTATCCTTACTCTCATAAGAACTTCAAATTTTATAAAATATTTAGAATTCTTCTGAAGGGACACCTTCAAATACAACAATAATTGTTGATATATGAAATCTGTGTCCTTGCCTCGCGTACTAGAGTCTGCTAAGATGAACTGAATTTTTAATTATTTTGAACATTTCAAAAATAAAAAATGACATGAATAAAATCTCAGATTCACTTAAATTATATCGACATTCATTCGACACTTGGCAAAAATGGTTGTGCAGGTTAGGCCGTAGCTTCTTCGAAGCACATATTTAGATTTACGAGTAGCTCTGCCAGCTCTCTTCAGATTAAAATTCACAGCAAGGGTAGAAACATTATATCATCAGAGCATATATATTTTGTGGCGTTAATTAAAGGAGCATTATGTATACATTGACTCTTGCACTGTTGGTCGGTCGTCTAGGGTAAATTGCTGCTGGTCTTCGCCAGCACAGTTATTCTTGGCTCCGGGCTTCGCGGGACCCGTAATTATATTTTCCTCATTCACGAGTCTGAGGCTTGAGGATTGTCTCTGCAATGTTGGTTATAACACTTTTCCACGATATACCGAAACCAGGCGCTTTGCGCTCGGAAAACCAGGGTTCACCGGTTTACTTATTGATCATATTCGGCCGGTTCTATAGACAGGTTTTGCAGTATACATAATCCTTTTACTATTTTTTAACTAGAATCTTATGTTCACATGTAATGCAATTTAACGTATGTACACTCATAGGGCTTTACAAACGAATAACGTTAAACAGAGAGAGAAAGAAAAATGAAGTGAAGAGGCCTTTGATGTTTGGTTTGCACTTGTACCTCCGCGTGTCGGCTTAACACAGAAACACTTTCAGTTAAATCACGTCTGAGTGCTTTTTCGTTCATGATAAATTCTTAAGATGCGATACAAAGCAGTACGTGAGTTCAGATCGAGTCTGCAGGTGGACAGATTTGGTCTTAAACCTTGTATGAAGGTCCATGTCCTTAATTAATTAAGTACCACTCCATAAAGACGTCGGGAATGGAGGTATGGCTCTACCATTCTTGATTTTGGCACTAGATGGAGGTGAGTGACCAGTTTCACGCTCCATGGAAAGATCCCCCCCCTTTCCGGTACCCATTGGGTAGGAGGCTGGATGGGACCGGATCTTGAATAGATGCTGTGGAGAAGAGAAAAATGTCTTGCTTCGGGAATTGAACCCTGGCCGTTTCAAATGTAGCCCGCCGTTAGAATAACTAAGCTATCTCTGCTCCTCCTGGTCCTCGTATTTTAAAAGTCAGGAGAGCAAAGTGGTAGTAAAAGTATCCCTGTAACAGGCCGTGGAGGCCCATAGGGTTGTGAGACGTCGAGGCTCCCACACTACCTAGACAGTCGCCTCAGAGATGAAGGAGAGGTTGCCAATCTTGCGCTCCGGCCGCCCCTTATCCCCAGGAAGATTCCTGATATTCATTTCTGTTAGAGGCTGAGTCTACCCGAGGGCCACAATGCTATTTGAAGGATTAGGTCAATGGAAAAAATCCACCTCATCGAGACTGTAACCCGCGACCTTCCGGCCTGTATTATAGTGCCTCAATCAACTACGCTACCGCGTGCCCCTAAAAGTCAGGAGAAGTGCATTCTAAATTAAATTAGCTTCGTGTTGTAAAGTCGTTTAAGTATCCTATTATTTCAGACGATCATAATCAGCACGATGGTTTGCGGAAATCTGCTATTTCTGTTTTCGTGGGATTACCGAAGGCGTCCAGGCAGCGGTAACGTTCTGTACTGGAATTCGGGAGGTTCTGGTTTCGAAAAGACACGGGGTATCATGACTGAGGTTTTCGAGGATTTTCCTCAGTGCCTCCAGGCTAGAACCGGCATGTTTCCTCGATTATGTCACGACCCCTTCGTTCCAGATACTTATTAGTTCACCCTATCATTCAACGCTTTGTAGTCTAGGTAAAAATGCTGTCAGGTGTAGGGGGTAGCGTGATTACTAACTGTGGATTCTAGATTTGATGATTAGGTTTATTTGACGTCACTACTACAATCACACTCGGTTATAACAGTTCGCACATTTTCTGTGTTCTCTTGTTTTCTGACTTCACTTCTAGTCGAGCTGAGTCTGAGTCTGAGTCTCAGTCTGAGCCTGAGTCTTATGTCACGACCGACGACCAGTCGGCCAGTCTAACTTGGAATAAAGCACCCATCTAGGGCTTAGGACCATATTTTTATTACTATCAGACAATTTCGGGTTTGTTGATGTGGGGTGCTTTCACTGACAAGAAGACGGTTCTGTCGTTTACAGTTGCTGCTGGTCCTCGCCAGCGCAGTCATTCTCGTGTCCGAGTCCCGTGGGACTCGCGATCATATTTGACTGTCTCAGGTTTGAGATTTCCCTTTTCTTCGCCTCCTACGACCTAAGGGTCACGGTGGAGGTATTCGACCCCGCCTCCACACGGTTTAACCGTGCTAGGCTGCTGGGATAGAAATCACCATCTTGAAGATTTGTACCTTTCATATCCGTGGTAAAAGTTTGTGTTAGAAATCGTTACTGTGAAACCTACGATTCGTTGCTGTGGTTATCAGCTTTCAACAAGGAACAGTGAACCATAGTAACTAGAACCGTTACCTAGCAATGGGCGCCTATTCTTGTAGTGCCTGGGAACACGTTCGCCCAGCCGTTGGCTGACAATTGACGCATGGCTCCGGGCCGCATGTCCCAATACTATCTTAAAATAATTCTTAATAAGTAAAGGGCTACTTTTTTAAATATTATGACATGACGTCTTAAAGTCAGAATACTGGAACAAGAGTGGAAGTTTATTGCTAGGCAAGGACTCGATACATACTGTCCAGCGGCAACGAATACAAAAGTAAAAATGATGGGATTATTAAGGGACGGCTTTTTCTGTTGGGTCCACCCCGAAGCTATATAACAAGGACCTCAGGCCAGCTGAAATAATTGAGGGAGTTAGTGGAGAATAGGCAGTCGAGAGTTAAGCTCTGCGAAGATGACTGAGAAGCTATGGCACCGAGATAGTTGCCGATTGCAGCAGAAAATTCGATTGAGAGTTCCCGAGTTGCCGGAAGACTAGAGAGGGTTCATTTGAGAGTTGAAAGTCCGGCTGTATGTGTTATAGTATAGTGATATTCGGAGTGTGTAATTCAGTGACAGTGTTATAGTTCCTGTGTTAAAAACCGTTGCCAGGAAACGGATAGTGGAGGCTGTAATAGACTGCGAAAAGTAGTGTGTGTAACAGTGAGAAGATTGCCGATAGCGCTGTAATTTCCCGTAGTTCAGAGGGTATGTGTAAGGTGTCAATAAATCCATTCCCAATCCAAACCCTGTCTAATAGTTACTCCCACCCTTGACAATATTTGATGAACTTTAATGTAAGTTACAGAAAATTATGTAACTGCAATTACACATATAAATATTATATGAACAATAATATGGACACTGTGTATGCATACATAAATAAATAATTTTACAATAATACATTATTTTATATATCTTGAGATATTGAAATTTATTTCAATTTTTCGCCAAGTGAAAATAATTGAAATATACTGTGTTAAATAGTTCTTGCAGCTAATACAACGTCGTCAACATACGAACCACGAAACATTTTTAAGAGGCCTAATTAGAGTCATTGCATTTGAATTGCGTTAGTCCCGCATCAGTTAGTAGCAGTGTGTCGCTCGGGACTCTAACTCTGGATCTTCCCGAAGACGAGAGTTTTGGCAGTGATGCCACGCGTGGGAGAACCGGGCGATACTTGACGGAGAAGTCTCCGCGCATCGATCAGGCCGTGGCTGGCACCGCCGGCTCGTACTACATCACTCCACACTGGCCTGTAAGTTGGGATGCCTATATCAAAGGTGGTATGTGACGGTGGATAAAACGAACCCCTGTCTTATGATCTTGTTTTGAGTTAACGAGTCAGGGAACAGTAAAGTCAGAGGCTGTAGTACTAAGTACCGCTACAGGATGACATGTAGCGGGTGCGGACCTGAATATTCGGTCTGAATGTGGCTCTCAAACCAGGCGAGTGTGAATATTGTCGCTTTGGGAAACAACATAAATTAAAGATTTGAGGTTCCTGCGGCAATAAATATGAAAATTAATATATCCTGGAATGAGATGCCGTATAGTCTGGTATAAGTTTATCGCCGTTTCAAAGGAATGTTCCACTACCATCTTCAGTGTCAAGGAATAAGGAAAAACAACGGAAGAAATTATTACATTTGAGGGTCTGCCGGCGGTGACTAAGAAGATTACTATCTTCTGGGGTGCGACTCTTTGTAGTCTGGTGTAAGTTTACCGACGTTTCGGAGGAACGTGTTGTGTTCAAGCGTTAGAGTTGATGTTCTCGCGGCGGTGATTGTGAAGAGATGAGATGTCGTATAGTCTGGTACGAGATTATTAATATTTCGAAGGAACATAGTGCCCCCATCTTCAGTGTCAAAAAGAAAGCTAAGCAACGGACCAACAAATGCAGGCAAAAACTTCAGATTCGAAATCAAATTTTCTCATTCGAAACAAGAGGGTGTTAGGGAGCGGAATTATACAATTTTTATGTGTTAAAGGTAGAAAGGTAAAGCTATCCCTGTAACAGGCCGCGACGGCCCATAGGGTTGTGAGACGTCGAGGGTCTCACATTATCTAGACAATTGGCTCAAAGATGGCGGTAAGTTTGTCAGCCTTACGCGCCGGCCGCCCTTTACTCCCAGGAAAATTATTTAATTAATTCCTGGTATTCATTTCTGTTAGAGGCTCAGTCGACCCCAGGGCCATATTGCGGCTGGAAGAATTAGGTCAACTGAAAAAATGCACCTCATCGGGGCTTGAATCCGCGACCTTCCGGCTTGTAGCATAGGGCCTCGACCAACTACGCTACCGCTTGCCCCCAATTTGTGTTACAATTTTAAATCATTGTCGTTACTATACGTACATGAGTCTCTCTCTATATATTGTTTATATTATCAAAGAAAAATGTAGGCCTCCGTGTCTGAGTGCTCTTATCTGATAATTAGGCATATTTATAAACTTCTTTTTCCTCATGTGTTTTGTCTGAAGGTGATTGTGTAGTTAGTGATAACAAAGTGCTTCAGTTGTGTACATTTACTATCTTCTCTAACATGACGATATTAGGCAGTCTACTAATTGCCACCCTCGATAATATATTGATCCCAGAGATACTGTGTACAGTGTACATTATCAGAGGGTCAGTTAGAGCGAAACATGTAGTGTCCAATTAAGGAATATGATGAAACCATAGCGACCGACGTTGCAATAGACGGCACGAAACCTACCAAAGACACTTCAATTTAAGATTACCGTCTCCTGTATCTTGACTCCGTGCTAGATAGATACCAGTGTTTCGCAGAATCCTGACGTTTCCGTCTTCAGTGTATGACATATCTACCAATGTTTCGGAGGAAGTTGCTTCCTCCATCTTCAGAGTAAAGGAGGTGTGACATTATAGAGTAAATTATTTCCTCCATCTTCAGGATAGGGATGGTGTATTAACGTTTCGGAGAAACCTGCTTTCTTCATATTCAGCATTGTGAGGGTGTACCAACGTTCTAGACAAATCTTCAACTTCCATTTTCAGGGCAGAAGAGGCTTCCTAATGTTTCGGGGGGAGGTCTCCTCTTAGTTCACTACATATTCTTAATTTTATTTTCTTTCCAGTTTTCTTCCGTTGTTATGAAGATTGCTGTTGTGCTTTCGGGGTATGTGAGAATGAATATAGGCCACGACAGCTTCATTGCAGATCCTTGGCAGTTCATTCAGAGCCTATCCCCGTTGGACACTATGTATTATATTCACTAAAAAGTACTGTGAAAAAAAGGTAAAGTGTCCCTGTCCTTAATTAGTTCAGCACCACACCATTAAGATATATGGGGGAGTGTTAGTATAGCTCCACCATTCTTGACCTCGGCACTGGATGCAGATGAGTGGTGCAGTCGGTGCCGGGCTATATAACGAGAACTATTAGTTCAATTTTTGGTTTTGAGACGGTAAAATATGGTCGCGGCCGGTCACGGTAGCCGAGCGGTCTAAGGCATGTACTGTCTTCGCTCGCTTGGAAACCGGGATCGTGGGTTCGAATCCCACTCAGGGCATGAATGTTTAGTTTGTGTGTGTGCGTTTTTCTGTGTTTGTGCACAGGTAGAGGCGTTGCGACGAGCTGATCACCCGCCCAAGGAGTCCTACTTAATGTGTAAGATCTAGAAAAACCGAAGTGAACGGAGAAGTTCATGGAGGTAGGCCTAGGCCCACTGGGGCTGTAGTGCCAAGGAAAAAAAATATGGTCGCAAGTTCCAAAGGACTCAGACCCGAGAAAGACTGCACTGGCAAGGACCACCAGTATATACAAACGACAAACCCGTCCTTTCGTCAAAGAGGACGCCCCACAAATAAACAAGACCGTAACTGTCAAACAGTAACAAATATCTGGTCATGAGCCCCAGATGGGGCTCGACACCAAGACTCACTGACTGACTGACAGTCGCAATATGACTTTGACTTGAGTTGCTGGTTGTGTCAGCTGAGAGTTGGGATTGTGAGAGCTGAGAAGCTGGTATCTGAGGTCGGTGACAGTTTGGGAATCTAAGGGAAAGGGAACATCCGCCGTTGGAAGCCGTTGCCGAGCAACGACTAATAAAGACTGAAAAGATTTTATGTGTACATTAGTTACAGTGATCTTTGGTTAGAGTAACTCATTGAGATGTTGATACTTGTAGTTACGTTCTGTAAGTGTTCATTGAATCTAACTGCCAATCGAAACCCCTTCTATAGTCACCCCATAACTTGACAGCATGTAGCAAGCAGACGCATTGAGTATACAAGTATCATTCTGATGATGAAATGACGTGATATGAGACACGTCGAGGGGGCGGAGAGATGTCCCGAGGCTACCCGTGCACTTCCGCTGGCGACGGCGGCTCAAACATAGGCCAAGCTAATGTGATTACTATTCTTGCTACTGGTTTCTAGAGAAGAACAGTTCCTATTCAATACTACTTTATTATCTTTACGAAAATGTTTGACATGAAAAAATTTAAAATAATTTTATGAAAGTTTTTATGATATGAAAGTATAAGAAATTAAAACTTACGCCAGTTTCTTCAGGTACAGGTCGGAGCTGTTATACGGACATCCCACTGCCCGGCAACGGCACCAGTTCAATTTTCAACTAGAGCCCTTAAATGTGTCTATAAAGAGACCAGAAATCAGAGGTGATGATGACAACGCCTGTAAGAGCGAAAGCTCTATTTTTGTTCCTTCCACCAATGTATCAACACTAACACCTTGTGTTACAGTGGCTTATTCAGATGTTTTGGTACCGTACCCTTCTTGGTCCGGAAAATCCTCTGGTTTGACTGTCTGGTACAAGCGGTTCCGATTCGAGAAGTCCGACCACTGTGCAATTTCCATGAGCTGCTTTTCGTAGATTTCAGTATGGAATAGCGCAGACTGTACTCACGCAAATGATTCGAACGGCCTGACAGCAGGATTCTTGCTTTCACGTCTAGACTGAACTGGGTGCAGACCCCTCCGTGACACATCAGGTTTGTGCACGGGGAAATGTAAAGTTGTCCCTATGCTGAATTATTTAAGCATGACTCAATGGAGATGTATGGAGGAGTGGAGGTATAGCTCCAACATTCTTGGCCTCGGCATTAGATAGGGGTGTGATCAGCTTCACGCCCTGACTGCTTTATCTCCGGGGGAAAGAGTCCACGTTACCAATTGGGTAGGAGGCTGGGTGGGTCCCAGGCATGTTCGTGTATATGGTTAATAAAAGGGTCTCCTCAGTCAAATAAAAAGGACTTGTTAATATTTCAATATACACGTTTTTATCTATTACATTTTCTACCATTCCTAGGTCATAGTTAGCATCGTAAATGGGCTTACAGCAAGAATAATTTGGCAGTAAAATGAAATATATTTGCGTCAAAATTAAATTCACTTAATTGTAATCACCCTACTTCTGAACGACAGTGACAAACAAAAACCTGATTCAGGAGGAAATTAAGAGGAGACTGAACTCGAGTCATGCTTGCTATCATTCAGTCCAGAACTTCTGTCTTCCCGTCTGGTGTCTAAAAACATAAAATTAGAATGTACAGAACTGTAATTTTTCCTGTTGTTCTGTAGGAGTGTGAAACTTGGTCTCTGACATTAAGGGAGGAACACAGACTGTGGACGTCTGAGAACAGGGTGTTGAGAATTTTTGGACCGAAGAGAGATGAAGTGACAGGATGTTAGAGAAAACTGCATAATGAGGAGCTTCATAACTTGTACACTTCTCCAAGTATAATTAGAATGATCAAGTTAAGGAGGATGAGATGGGCAGGGCATGTAGCACGTATGGGATAGAAGAGGAACGCCTATTGGATTTCGGTGGGAAATCCAGAAGGAAATATACCACTAGGAAGACCAAGACAATAGGTGAGTGGATAATAATGAAACAGATCTCAGAGAGACAGCATGGTGAGGTATGGACTGGATCGATCTGGCTCAGGATAGGGACCAGTGGAGGGCTTTTGTGAACAAGATAATGAAATTTCGGATTCCATAAAATGTCGGGAAATTCTTGAGTAGCTTAGCGACTGGTGTCTACTTAAGAAGAGCTTATCCCTAAGGAATTAGTCAAGTTATAAGAGTCTGGACATGGAAACACGTGAGACCGGTTCTTGTCGGGCTTGGAATCATATGCTAAAATTTATTCTAGTTGATTTTCCCTTTCCTCGTTATATTTGATTTAGTTGTTCAGACGCTAAAATTTGGAACATTCTGTGGCTGCATACTTGTGAGATCCCTAACATTTATGGAACTTGTTAGTCTTCTTTCTTTGACGTCATTCTTGTGCCATGGGAACAGTTGTAGTCTTTTGTTTCGTTAAAAGAACGTGAGAGGTATCCAAGTACAAATTCGTGGGCCTCTTCGCCAATTCTCTCCTGTTTAACCGTCACACATTGTTACTCTATTTTTTTATTAACACGGAGCTGTTACAAACGCAGGTGCAGCGTATTGTCACGTGATAGAATGTGACTATAGACGTGGTTTGGATTGGGAATTGGATTTGCTGAACAATTACAGATCGTAACTATCAGCAACTACAGCTCTGTCGCAAATTCACACTCTCTTACCCTGCTTATAACACCTTGGCACGGACCGCACAGAAACCGCACCCAACATCTCTTCTATTTTTGCGTCATGCAACTGTCTCAGGGACCGCGTAGAGAACATCGTTTCCCAGTTATTCCATTGGTGCCTTTTAATCTGTTGCCTAGCAACGGTGTTGGTTATAGAGTCAGCATTTAGCAACCGGTCTACATTCTACAATGTATTTAACTGTTCACAGTGAAGTGGTAACTATATGTAGTGTACACAAACTTGGTAATTGTGTTTGGTACAATCCTGAATCTGAACAGCGATTATTTTCGTAAACATCGATAATTGATTTGGCGTTATAACGCATGCACGGTTTTCTTGAACGTACTGTAACGGATTTAACCAAAACATTGCCAGGGAACAGCTCTGTAAACACGGTCCAGCACGCAACAGTAGAGGAGGCTGTGTTTTCCGTGTCCGCGGTGACGTCACGCAGAGGTTGGTGGTTGTCACGTGACATGTGTTTCCTGTCTGCCCGTTTCTTGGCTATATAAATGACAGAATTCGTTCGGTTCAGGGAGGAGTTAGTTGTCTGTAGGAGAGAGTCACTGGAAGTTCGTAGTTGAAGAAGAGTACAAGAAGCCATCTTGTGAAGACTTAACGTGGGAGGTAGTGACTTTTATAGTTCCTATGTTATAAATCCGTGTAAACAGACTGAGAATAATAGTGTGGAGTGATTGTAAATTGTGTACATTAGCAATAGTGTTATAATTATTTGTAGTTACGGCCTGCAAGTATTCAGTGAATCCAATTACCCATCCAAACCACCGTGTTAGTCACTGTGTCACGTGGCCGTAAAATTCGAATTTTAATATATTGGCCTAACTAAATGGGTTACACGTTTAAATACTTAGGAAGAATATTTCATGACCTAAATTTAACTGAATACATTTCGTAACATGAGGTCAGCAGAATGCTTTCTTTTTTTTGTGGTTCACTTTATGGTGCTGCCAGTTTGTCAGTAGGGTTATTGGTTACTGACGAATTAGAATAAATTGGGACGGAAAAGTTCTTGGCCTATCTTCGAATATGCCTGGAAGGGAGGAAGAAAACCAATAAACACCTCAGGATGTCTAGTATCTTGGCTGAGATTCGAACCAAGCACCTCCCGAATATCAATTGACAGTTCTGTCGCTACGCTATCCCACGTGCAACAGGACGTTTCGGAAATGCACATCCGACTTTATCTGATTAGTTGCCATATTGCTGACATATTTGCTATTGTGTTTCATTCTATTTTCATATCCATTAACCGTCTGGGCTTTGTAGCGTAGACGTAATGTGCTTCCTTTGAGGTACGAACTGGATTTATACATGTATATGTTATTTAGAAGAAATTCAGTCTTTACACCCGTGTGGAGACGGGATCGAATACCTCCACCGTGACCCTGCGAGTCCTAGGAGGCGACGAAAAGGGAAGCCTTAAATCTGAGACAGTAAAATATGGTCGGGAGTTCCAAGGGACTCGGACCCGAGAAAGACTGCCCTGGCAAGGACCAACAGCATATTCAAAAGACAGACTCGTCCTCTCGTCAGAGAGGGCGCACTTGAAGAACAAGACCGTAACTATCAAACAGTAATAAATATCTGGTCGTGAGCCCCAGATGGGTGCTCGATACCAAGACTTACTGACTGACCGTCAGTCACAATGTGACTTGGACTTTGACTTTGACTTCAGTCTTTATTCGAGACGTGGAGGCTGGCTTGAATACCACCACCATAGCCTAGTGAAACTTATGAGACGACGGACTGGAACTCGATACCTGGGGGTATAACTGGGAACTTTTAAAGGTTTAATATCGATTTATGATTGGGAGCTATCGACGATTTTTAAAGAACTCTTAAATATGAAATTTCATAAGAATCAGTGCAGCTATCCTTGTTACATACGGACGGAGAGATGGCGTAATTGTCAGGCGCAAGTTTGAAACGGTTCGGGACACGCAGAATATGAGACTAGATGGACCAGAAACAGAAAAAAAAAGGAGAAAATTGATTTAATTCATGATAATAGAACACCTGTGAGCACTAAATTAGGACGAGATTTCTGAATGTACCCTTAACCTATTTCCAGTCTACAATGTGCTATTTATGTGCATGTTTGGCTTGTTTTTTGAGCTGGCAAAACGAAACCGGTCGCATGAAACCGCATTCCGGGGCTCATCAGATCGGTCTGCAAGCGAGGCGATGACGAGGAACACGTCTAGCGGAGCGTCTGCGAGCGCCTCAGTGGTCGCTGCAGTGTGTGTGGCGTCTGGTACAGCAGACAGTTCGCTGCGAGCTGCCATATTTCCTTTCGCTCTCCGTCCTATTCGTCTTTTCTTCTTTTCTTTCCTCTTCTTACTAGTAATTTCTATTCCATTGTTTTTCCTCATTTTTTCTTTCGTTCTTTTCTCTGTTTTCTGTATTCTTGGGGGAGGGGGGAATAGCGTAGTCGGTATAGCGACTGGCTACGGGCTGGACGACCTAGGGATCGGAGTTCGAGTCCCGGTATTGTCAAGAATTTCTTCTTCTCCACATCGTTCAGACCGGCTCTGGGGCTCACCCAGCCTCCTATCCGGTGGGTACCTGGGGCTCTTTCCCCTGGGTAAAGAGGCCAGGGCGTGAAGCTCACCACTCACCTCCAGCTAGTGCCGAGGTCAAGAAAATGTGGATCTATATATCCATTCCCCCATACGCCTTCATGGCATGGTTTGTAGTTAAGTAGGCATAGGGACAACTTTACCTTACCTTATCTGTCTTGTTGTCTTTTTCCTCCTTTTTCCTATTCTCCCTTTCTTTGTTTTCTCCAATTTTTCTCTTATTCCTTACTTTTCGTCCTATGTTCCATCCCAGCTTTCCAGACTAAATGAGAACCAATCCGTTAAATCGGGGCCCCATGTTGACCCCGACTGTTGGTAACTTGTCCCCATATTGCACAGAAGCCGACCTCGTAGCGCTTTCATCACATTGCCTCTAACTGCGCTGTGGAGACGTCTTTCGGCCACTCAGTGGACAGATGTTCCTATTGTGTGAGGCTTCCTGGCTCCTGTCAGACCTTCTTGGAACGTGACGTCAGTAGAAGTGGAGGGAAGCGGCTCCATTGCAGTGGTCCTCGAGTTCAGACTACTGGAGAGCTTGACGTTTCTCGGACAAATATCACGGCCCAGGTTTTTAATTTGGATCTTCCCTAATCATAGAAACCTGTAGCAGTGTTAGGCTAGCAGACGAATATGAAGACTGATAACCAGGTTTCTGGATGGCCGCGGGGTTCGAGTTCGAGTCCAGATAGTGGAAAGTTCTTTCTGTTCTCCACAGCGTCCAGACCGGTTCTGGGGTCCACCGAGCCTCCTATCCAATGTGTACTGGAGGACATTTTCGCTGGTGGTAAAGCGGTAGGGACGTGAAGCTGACTTCCAGCTGGTGCCGAGTTCAAGAACACGTAGATCTCTACCTCCACTCCCACATATGTATTCATAGCGTAGTGTTTAATTAGTAAGTTTACCTCTGCGTCTACCATTGAACTGTTACTAGCAGGTGGACAGTTTTATTTTGTAGGATTTGAGGTTGTCACACAGGCGGTTATCTTCTGAGATATAACGCCTTGTAGTCCGTTGAAAGCAAACCGACGTTTCGGAGGAACATGGGGTGAAATGGGTAGCAAACAGATCTGTCTCCCTGTGCTTTCTATCTGCTTCGTGTTGGTTTTCTGCTTGACTTATTCTTCGACCATGAAAATGGAGGCGACATGTCCTTATGAAACGTCTGTTGAATCTCAACAAACGACACAGTGTCATGTCCTAGAAGCTAGAACGCTTCAGTCTTTGTGTGTGGGTGGGTGGGAAGGATAGCTCAAAACGGAAAGTTACAAAAGTGCACGTCTGTCCGCTTTTAACAAGTCCATGACCGAAACTCTTTCTTGTTAACTGCCCATCTACATTTATTACAACAGTTTCTGTATGAATTAACTATCACACATGTTTCCTGCTGCCAGTCAGCCTCATGGCCTCTTACATCGCAGTCTGTACATGACTTCCGCTTGCTTGATTCGTGTACAAATTACGATCTCAGAAGCAAAGAAATGGCTGACAAGCAGAGACGCAACTTCCGATGAATTTAAATAGAATTACGATAAATAGAAACAGTCATCTTCACGATATAATCTTCTAAATACGCTCCACGGACATGAGTTCAAATAAATAAAAAATTACTGGACTTATTTCTAGCTAACGTTCCCGCTTTTGAAAAAAGAAAAAAAAAAAATGCAGGCTTACGAGTATGTGATCAATATGTTTGTCGTGTGTATCCCCCGTTATTAACTTTTCAGTGCCTGAAGAAGTCTTTATGATATTTGGTATGTATATCATGATACCAGAGCCCATCTCAACGTCGTACTTCATAGATCCCTTCCATCAGTTTATCTGTATGTGAACCACCCTGTCGTTGCTAGGCAACGGCTAGATAATACGTTACGGTAGCAACGAATACACACGCAGTAATAGAAGAATTGCTGGAGGCATCGTTTTATATACGGTCCGTGTTGTATCAAAGGAGATTCTGTGGGTCTGTATGTTTATCTCCTTATAGTTGCTAGGCAAAGGCTAGGTAACAAAAATTTACAACGGCAACGAATACACACGGAATAATAGAAGAATTGTTGGAGACGTCGTTTTCTATGCCGTTCGTGTCGTATCAAAGGAAGGTAGGAGATTAGGTCGTTGCAGAACTTCTATTTATGAAATTTGAGATCAAAAATTTCCGCTAGATTGTTTGGACAGATTCCATCACAGGTCAAAATCTGATAAAATGTCAACTGATTTACATTAAGCTTTGTATGCGTTTCTATGTGCACGTCGACCGGAAGTCACAAAATATCGGGTGTCCGGATGAAAGGTATCCAAAATAAAACATTTATATCTCGGAAAGTAATTGTCATACACGTATCCGATTTATGTCAACGGAAAGGAAAACCCTGTAAGTTTTGTTTTACTGTATTTCTTAGTGTTTGCACTCAATATTTGAAAAAATGCGGGTAATTAAGGCGATAGGGTACTAGAATTATTACATCATGTGTATCTCTCTCTGGTGCTCATTTCTGTTAGAGAGTGAGTCGACCCCAGGGCCATAGTGCGGCTGGAAGGATTAGGTCAATTGAAAAGAATCCAATGACCTCATCGGGACTTGAACCCGCGACCTTCCGGGTTGTTTCCTGGAGAGTAAAGCGCGGCCAGCGTGTAAGGCTGACAACCTAACCGCCATCTTTGAGCCGATTGTCTAGATAATGTGGGACCCTCAACGTCTCACAACCCTATGGGCCTTCACGGATTGTTACAGGGATAGCTTTACTTTACTTTTACTGTATATCTCTATGGCTCTACAGCCCTTTGGACGTTGGCCACTATTTCAGTTTCTTGAACGTATACACAGTCGGTAGGACTCCATGGATGGGGGATCAGCCCGTCGCAAGGCCGCTACCTACACACACAACAACATAAACACAAAATAAACTCATATAGACATTCATGTCTTTAGTGGGATTCGAACCCACGATCCCAGTGTTGGAGTGGGCGAAGGCAGTGCATGCTTTAGACCGCTCGACTACCGAACTTCACCGGCAGACTAAAACGATTTCCTAGTGTAAGTTGATGTCTGTCCATTTATACACTACAAGCTTCAATTCTTGAAGTGCTTACGTTTCAATGACATCCTACAGGTTCTCGGGAACACGTGCCGAACACTGTCACTCTTGACTCATGTTCGAGAGACACCCATTTCGAATCTAGGCTGAGTTAGCGACTGTTCTGTTAGAGGTTTCTCATGATTTCTTATGATATGCATGCGAATACCACAGAAAGTATATTGAAAAACGAGTCAAGTACCTCATTCCATGCAACTCTGTAAATCAATAAGCTCTGTTATTAAAACAACGTAATTAGAAAGCACAACAGCTAGTAACATAGAATAGCAAAGATATTGTAGCGTATAGAGCCGTTGCTATGCAATGACGGCGAGATAGTCGGATTTACCAGGGCCGTTTCTAAGCAACGTTGTTTACATTCCCTACAGAACGTACAATACTTTGTAAGAGGAGGCACCGACTAAATAATTAACATTAATATTACTTCATCTACATCACAAGCCTCCAAAACATTATACACGCAAAATATAGAATACTTCAATTTGTCCGTGGGAACGCAACAAAATCTCACAAAGCAACGACTGACTCGATGATGTGAAGCATCAGTTGAAGAATTTTGTTCTTGTTTTATACTATAACTTTGTTTTATATAGTCTAATTTATTATATTTTTACGCCAAGTATTTTAATATAATTAATATTATTATATCCAATTTTATTAGTACTGCAGTTCAGTGGTGTATATATGTTAGCCATGTATTTGCCTGATGAAGGCTTTTAATAGCCGAAACATGTAGCAGAGCCAAACTAGNGGATCTACCTCCGAGTTAGTTCCGAGTTAGCCAGCAACCAGCCAGTTGTATTGTGGCATTTGGAGTGTACTAATTGTGATACTGCAGATAGCAGTAATCGTAAATCTGTAATTTGGGTGATTGTAAGTGCGAATGTGAAATAAAATTCGCTACATCGAATACATCGAGAAGTTATTTGTCGCGATATAAGCCCGATACGCGACAGTATATACAATTATATAGTAGAAGAAATGTAAAGCTNCTGATGATGGCTTTTAATAGCCGAAACATGTAGCAGAGCCAAACTAGGCACTGACCTTAATATAGTTGTGTTGTGACGGTTTTAATAAATAAATTACTTTCTACTTTTATCTAGATAATTCAACATCGCAAAATTTTACTCTGAAATCCCGAAAGAAAGAAACCACTTACAAGACATAAGCGTAGATGATAAAATGTTAATTTGTCCCTGTGCTTAATGAGTTAAGAACTGTGCCATGAATATGTATGGCGGAGTGGAAGTATAGCTCCACCTTTCTTGACCTCGGCACTAGATGGATGTGAGTGGTTAGCTTCACGCCCCGACCTCGTTACTCCCGGGGAAAGAGCTCCCTGTACCCATTGCACTAGACTCTGTGGCGTCATATCCCACAAGATAATACTCTCCAACGTTCAACCTGTATAAGCATTAATTTGTCTCGTAGGTCTCCTAGTTTCCTTGTCCGTCAGAATCTTTGGACTTTAGTGTCGGAATGTTCAGTTGATATCAGTAATAATATTAACTTATTTCTAACACAGAGACTCGTGCGGTTTATCGCATGTCAGAAACATGAGGACATAATGTGAAGATAGTGACGTTATCGCCGAGGGCCTCAAGTGTTCTCTGCTGACAAGTTTGACACCGAATTATCAGGAATAAATAATTTAAGTCCCTGACTAATGACAGATTGTCCAAAGCAGAGCCTTTACCTTTTATGACACTTTTTACCTTTAGAAGACGAAGTTAGATACGAAACACCAAGTTTGGCTTTCCGCCATTGTTATTACGAAACACACACCTCAATCCAGTGACGTACTTCGACGGGTTTAGGAATAAAACACTAGTTTATATTAGGAGACATGCCCATTTAAACATAAGCTCAGAAAACAGTGTAAATAGTATGACGTGCCGCCAGGAAGACCGGACGATAAGACGTCCATCACTGGTCAACGGCTAGAAATTCCTAGGCAGCAATGCCTAGGAAATCATTGCCCCGGAGATGAAAGTCTAACAGTGGGGTTTCCACGGTTACTAACGAACTGTTTGAGGCAGACACGTATTCCCGCGACAACATGGAATTCGTTGCATAGCAGCCTGCGAAATTAACCCTTCGACAAGGTGTTCCCTATTTAGTCCGCGTGCAGGATATGAGAGTTCGTATCCGATGAGAGCTAAGTACAGTTGAGCTCCGAGCAGAGCAGAAGACCCTTCACCGAGACTAGCGGTGCGAGAGTGTATAACATTGAAGAGGAAACGTCCGAAAACGTTATAAGCACGAATAGTTGTATTTATGAGTGCAAAGAGTGTGCGCCCAATAAATATGTGTCCAACTCCGAGACCCATAAAATTTCTGGTCGCGTTGCCTAGGAAATACGCGGCAATATAAACGTCGTTACATTAAGTTGCTCAGGCTGTTAATTAATTTTCTTTGCGCCTTGTATAAATGAACAAATTTCTTCACTGTTCTTATAAAAATTAATAGTTTTCCTCCTTTTAGTCCCGTTTAAAAGAAATAAAACTTGATGACTATAAACCCTTCTTTACTTCAATTTATAATTACATATTTCGTCCATCTGTGAGCTGATTGTATAGAAAATATGGGAGCCTCGTCATCTCACAAACCTCTGGGCTTCTTTCAGGGATATATTTACTTTTTTGTAACCTTTGTAGCAGTTCGAAAACCCTGATTTATTTCTCCAGACTTGTATAGTAACGTTGCATTTACCACAGTTCAGTATGCACTTATTCGAAATATTTACTGCGCATTGTATTCGCACATATTTAAATTGACAAGATTATTTGAATAAAAAATTTCCAAAAATATGTTTAATAAATTCGTAATTGTAGATTGTACACAGAAAATACACAGTTAAAATTTAATCTTTAAATGTTTGGCGCGCATTTTATTGTGGGACTTTCCTTTACAGAATGCAGGACACAAAATCGATACGTTAAAACCCCGACATGTGTCTTACACCTCAGCTGTTTATCGGTGTGAAATTGTTACTGAAATTCTGAAGATATCAGTAGATTCATTCATTACGTCAGAAATACGTCACAAGGCTAAACCATTCTCCCTTCTCGCATACATACTGTCTCTACGCACGCTCGAATGTTCACGTGGAATTGGACTGAAATTAGCTATCTGTGTTACATCAGCTGATTTGTCGTTGACTGAGGGCCAGCTGAGCTCGGCCTCGACCAATCATATTCAATCTTGATTTGCCGCGCGATGTCACTATTGGTTGAACTCGCACTTCGCGTCTGCTGCGAGGGAAATCTCGCCTCCCCCCACTTCTTATGAGGAATTCAGTGTTTCCGCCAAAGAGTCTGCAAGTTTACAAGTTGCACGTTTGACAATATGCGACAGTCATGATTTGATCGCGCTTTTGTTTACAGTATTAAAGAGACGGCCGGCGGTTTGTTTGCCAACAGTTCAGTGCAGAACGCAAGGGATTCACATCAGTGTTGTATTCTTAGCGGCATTTCGTTCCACCGAGCTGTTCGTGTTGATCTCGTGCTCCACTTTTCTGACCGTAGCACAAGAAGACATGCAGCAAGAGCAGGAAACTGCTGGAAAATCTAACTCTTCCGGCCTATGGATATTTGGTTATGGATCTTTATGCTGGCATCCTGGGTTTGAATTCGATAAATCTTTTATCGGATACGTTAGAGGTTTTTCAAGGAAATTCTGGCAAGGGAATACAACTCATAGAGGAACCGAAAAGCAGGTAAGCTTATACGTATGTTTTGTACTTCTGCACCTGCACTCCTAACATGAGACACTGAAATGTAAAAATATTTTGATTTTAAAACCATAGTGTTATCTCTTGTGGAGTCAGGAGAGCTCAGCGAAGGGCTACGGACTGGAAAGCCGGGGTTCGATTCCTGACACGAGCAAGAGATTTTTCTTAACTCCACAGATTCCAAACCGACTCTGGGGCCCACCCAACCTCCTAACCAAATGGGTAAAGATAAAAAGGTAAATTCGCCCCTGTGCTTAACTAATTAAACACTATGTCATGAAGCTGTATGGGGGAGTGGCTGTATAAATCCACATAGATTATCCACTACTTGGAGGTGAGTGGTCAGCTTCATGCATCGGCCGCTTTGCCGCCAGGGGAAGAGCCCCTGGTACCCATTAGATAGGAGGCGGAGTGGACCCCAGAGCCAGTCTGGACGACGTGGAGAAGAGAAATTCTTGACCCCTTCCAGGACTCTAACTCCAACCCTTCTGTCTTCCAGCCCTTAGCCGGTCGTTATAGCGACTGAGCTACCCCGGTTCCTGCTAATCAATGGGTAACGGGTTTAAAGCGGGTTAGAAGGTCGCGGTTCGATTTCCGACAGAAGAAAAAGATTCTTTAACTCCACTTCGTCCAGACCGGCTCAGGAGCCAAACAAGCCCCTTTACACAGTGGGTGCCAAAGCGTCCTGGCGTGAAGCTTAACAGTAATCCACAAACGCCTTCGTGGCGTGGTACTAAATAAACTAAGCACAGAGTAATTTCTATATTACCTCAATGTTATCTCCGAAACGTCGGTGCATTTATGATGTATTACACGGCGTTACGACTTAGGAGAACATTCTTTTCATAATGGCCGTTGTGAGAAGCACAGATCCAGCTTGATGAGTTTTATGCTTTAAGATGTGACCTCTTGTAGACCGGAGTAATTTCGCAGATTTTTCGGAGGATTATTCTGCCTCTATTTTCAGGGCAAAAGTTTAAGTCTGTTAGAAGGACATAGGCAGCAAACCGAGAGCCCTGCTTCTTCGGTTTACTCTGCTGTCCTGAAGATGGATGTTCTCCCGAATGTCGGAGAGTCTCTACTGGACTACATGGTGTCATAACCCAGAAGATAATTCCACATCTTCTTTTATATTATGTTAAGACATAGTCTCCCATGTCTGAGTGGCATTTTCCGACCGCCTCTGTGGTCTAGCGGTCAGACTTCCTGCCTACAGATCCAGATGCCCAGGGTTCGATTCCTGGCGCTACCAGATTCTCTGAGAAGTACTGGATCTGGAACGGGGTCCACTCAGCCTCGTGAGTATAACTGAGGAGCTATTTCAAGAAAATAGCGGCTCCGGTCCAGAAAACAGAAATTAACGGCCGTGAGGATCCGTTGTGCTGACCACGCGACACCCTCTATCCGCCTAAGTTGGTACTAACCTCGCCGACAAGACGTGGTCGCTCGGTCGGTATAATTCGCTTATGGACTACAGGCCACGGAGTTTATTTTTGTTGTTTTGAGGGATATATTCCAAGCTGTTAGTCGTAGAAGTACGAAGATAACATTCATCTTGCTATTGAGCTGCGAAAGAGCTGTGTGTTGTCATATATAAATTGTACGAGTAATAGCCTTTGAATGTTTATTGGTAGAAAAGTAGTACTTTAAATGACATTGTTTTTTACTTATCGTCGTAGGGAAACGTGAAAATAGTTAATCAATGACTATGAGCAACATCCCTTTTCTAAATTGTCCCTTGACTGATGTCCCAGTAAGACTGCGCCCTCTCATGAAGTCCTTGGAGGATATTTTAGTTCCTGAAACTCGTAAATCCCGAATGTTCCTCTTAAATCTAAATATAGATCAGAATTCTACAAGTAAACTGCTAGATCAATGCCCTGAAATTAGGCGCTTTCCATTTCCTGTAGCAACGATTTGTCGAATGTGAACACTTACTCGAATGTTGTATAAAAAGATGACGAACGAGCGAACAGTCTTTTGTTTCATTGTATGATGTATTGATAATATTTTGATGTGAATGTGTTAAATGTAAAAAAAAGAGACAAAGTTATCCCTGTAACAGGCCATGGAGGCCCATAGGGTTGTGAGACGGCGAGGCTCTCACATTTTCTAGACAGTCGGCTCGCAGATGGCGGTAAGGTTGTCAGCCTTACGCCCGACCGCCCCTTACCCCCAGGAGGATTCATGGTACTCATTTCTGTTGGAGGCTCAGTCGACCTCAGGGCCATAGTGCGGCTGGAAGGATTAGGTCAATTGAAAAATCCAATGGTCTTATAGGGATCAAACCCGTAATTGTCAGCTTTATTTCCTTGTTCTTTTTTCGAGAACACGTGAATTTCTCTTTCTTTAAATAAAAACTCTTATTTCTATTAATAATATCTCGTTAACAGTCTTCATTTCGCAGTAGATTAAACTTTATTAAATATTTTGTCCTCCAGTTTTTAATCATCATTTTCATTTGCATCTTCGCATATCAACACCAATTCGTAACATCTTCAAAAGTTACTTAATCTTTTTAAACCGTGCGAATATGGACTTTTCGGAGGTGCATTCTGCTACAACATTTAAGGACAAGGTTAGTAGGAAAAGCCGGTATTGGCCTCCGCCCCTTGGGTCTGTTGGACCAAAACTATATATGCATGAACACTAACTCAACCTGCTCGCTTTAATCTCGAAGATAGAGGCAGTATGTACCCCCGAAATGTGGGAAACTCTTTCAGTATTCACTCCATGCAAGGGCCCCCCAAAACTATTGAAATCCTTAACTTTGTTTTTTCCTTTTTGCTGAAAATAAACAAAAACTTGGGGACCACGCGAATTTAAATGTAGTCTTTGTGAAATGTGTGGGATGAGTACTTATTTATTCATCCCTGCTTTTGTTTTTAGGAACTACAAAATGGACGAAAGATGAAGCCAAATACGAGAGAGAGAGTCAGTATATAGGTCATAAATGGATATAACACTTAAAACATGTGATATTCGAACCTGGGAAAAACATGTATTTCTCGACATATCCTCCACCAACACTGACACACTTGTCTCATCGCTTTACCAGTGGGTCGAAATCCTCAACATAGAAATTTTTTACAACCTCTTCGTCATCAGCGAAACCTTTGCCACGTTTCTCGACCCATTTGCGAATTGCTTTACGCAACAAACACTTCCAACCGTAAACAGGAAACATTTCTTTATGAATATCCTTTGCACTGACTCCTTTAGCCCACAGAAAAAAAAATACACAACAGAATATGCTCTTCGGTAGTACACACCTCAAGCACGGCCGCCATTTCGAGTACTGAAAGCATTCCCTGCTATCTAGACTGTGCTGCTACCTAGCGATACAGATGTAAAACCATTTACATATTTTTACAGCTGTTTTACTTCCATTTTAGACCTATTTACTGACTCCCTCGTATCTCCGGTAGGCATTCGAATCCATGACCTCTTAATTACAGAATATTTCTCATCGTCCCAATATCGAATACATGTTGAATTTCTGGATAAGCTAAATCTTATTTAATTTCAGAATTACTTGGTTTTTGATCGTTTTCCATCGTCCGGTATTCTAGAGACTAGAAATCAACAGATTATGCCTACCCCAGCGTCAGCCTCCAACGAATTTATTCTGTCTTTCCGAACACATTCTCACAGGCTCAGAGGAAGCAGTCCTCACGAAATATTTCAATTTTTCCGTAACTTATGCGCACTCCAGCCTGGATATGGCATGTGCTGTGGAATCCGTTGTTTCCAAGCTTCCACAGTCCCTGGGTATGGAATGGGGCGGAAAATCAGGTCCATGTTAGAGAAGTCTAAGCCTTCCAGACCTAACATGATCATGAAGGAATTGAAAGGTGTAAATTCTTTGAGGCTCAACAAAGATATTAGACTTTTTCAGGCCGACAGGAGCAACTGCACAGTGGTGTTTGATGAATCCAAATACAAGGAAAAGTTGAACGCTTTGTTGGAGTCCGGGGTTTATGAACCCTTGCCAAAAGATCATACAACTGAAGTTGAGAGTAAAATACAGAGACCTCTTTCCAAGCACAAAACTACTGTCCCCATTGATCTAAAACAGAAAGTTACTCCGTACCACAGCAAACCTCCGAATCTGTATGGTCTTCCCAAACCTGACCTTCCTCTGAGACCTGTAGTGACTTCAACTGGTTCCCCTTGGTATGCCCTTAGTCGGTTTTCTCAGTAAGATAAGTCCTCTTGCTGGAAAATCGGAATCATTCGTTAAGTATTCGGGCCCTTACTTTGTAAATCTTCAGATACCCTCATCATCTTAGACGTCGTAAATCTTTTCACCAATGTTCCCGTCGACGAAGCCCTACAAGTCATTAGAAATAAGCTCCACGACAATGACGCACTGGCTTAACGGTCTGCCTTCAGGTCGAAGCCATCATGGTGTTGCTGGAGGTTTGCCTGAGAACCACACATTTTCAGGTGTACAAGTTCTTCCAACAGAAAGATGGCATAGCTCCCTATCACCCGTTGTTAGCAACATCTTCATGGAACATTTTGAGAAATCGCTGTGGCACCGGTATGTTGGTGACACATATGTGATCTGGCCTCATTATCCAGAGCGGTTACAGAGTTTCCTCAGCCACCTCAATAGTTCAACGGTGTCCATCCAGTTCACCATGAAAATAGTCAGATAACGCGACTGCCTTTCTTGATTTTCTGGTCATCAGGGAAAAACGACACTTGCCACCAAAGTTTACAGGAAACCCATCCACACTGGCCGATATTCCAACTTAACTCTAACTGTTCGCTGCATGTGAAAAGGGGTTTGATTCGGAGTCTGCACAACAGAGCTTCCACCATGTGCCAAGAACAACGAGATCTGTATAAAGAAATCGGCAGCCTGAGAAATGATCTCCCGCTCAACGGTTTTCCCCAAGGTTTCATTGACTAGTCATTAATTCCAAAGTTATCAGCCGTCCGAATAAAGAGCAAAGGCCCCTGGGCTCTCTATATATCCCATATAAGAAGGGCGTTTCTGAGAAATTCAAATGTATGAGGACAATCTTCAAAACTAAGCATATTCTTAGGAGTTCACTCATGAAAACCAGGCAGGAAAGAGTTCCTTAACAGAATGCATCTACAGTATTCCCTGTGAATGTTGCAGAAGCTGCACTGGCGAAACAGGGAGACCTCTAGTCGTGATGCTACGTGAACACAGGCATAATCTCCAACAGGGTCTTCTAGAAAAATCATAAGTAGGCGAACATATCTATGAAGAGGGTCATAGATTAGGCTGGGATGATGCAAGAATTTTATAAATTGTAAGTGCAGCAAGTATGGAAAATATAAGGAATCGTCCCATATGACATGCTTAGCCAATCCAATCAGTCAACCCAGTTTGGACATTTCTCCTATCTGGATCCTCCTCATTAGCAATGAGGTTTCTAACTCGTAGAGAAAATCTGTATGACGTGACATATTCTTCATGGGTTTCCATAAGGTTTCAGTCTCTAGTTTCCAGGTGTTACTCCACAGGTGGCGCTGGCGATAGATACTACATGTCTTCACAAATTCTCCCCATTTCTTTTTGCATTGGTGCTCATGCAATTGCTTTTGTTGCCTAGGTTTGTAGCACAAATTTCTACCTCATTTTCTATCCTAGTTCCACGCCTGTGAATGCTCTATCATAGTTTTTATCGCATATTTTCTTGTTATATCCCGCCGAATTAGCCTGATCTCAGTTGATTAAATAGCTGTGTGAATCTGACCGGGGTTGTCCAGGGAACGAGGTTAGCCACTTCTAGGGGATCCAACTGAATAGTTGTCTTCTCCCACGCCTGAGGACTGAAATCGGATCCAGTAGTCAGCTGGGTGAGACATGAGAGGTTGAAAATAATTCAGAGATATAAAATTCAGTTACACAAAACTGTCTTCAGATCCGGGAAGCTTTATGTATCCACTTTGGAGTGTTTGCCTGTACAATATCTTGAGAACGCTTATGTAAGGTTACTTAATGTTGTTGCTAGTATGGAATTATAGCATTGAAACATAAAATTATTACAACTCTTACGTTCGTAAGAATTTCAATTAATAATTCATCTAGGCGTAATACTAAAACGTGCGTATTTATAAAGACACCCTTCTCTGAAAGCGAGGGTTATTTCTGTTAAATGCGCATGACGGAATTGCATAGCTTATTCGGTGCTGCGAGGGGCTACCGTGCTGTGTAGGGCACCCGCTCAAACCCTGGGGTCGTGGGTTCGAAACCCACTCGAGGAATGGATGTCTGTCTTTGTTCTGTGCTTGTGTTGTCCCGTGTAAGCAGCGGCCTTACGGTGGGCTGATCCCCCTCCCAAGGAGCCCTACTGACTGTCTACCTGATTAAGACACTATCGAACGAAGGTCAATGTTTATCATAGACTGTAGCGCCCACAGAGTAGTAGTGGCGAAGAGCTACCTGATGGACGACCGGAGTTCGATTCCCGATAGGGTGCAGGAAATTTTCTCTTTTTTACAGTGTCCACACCAAAACTGGGGCCCACACATCCTCCTTTCCCATTGGTACCGGGGGATATTTCCAGGTGGTAAGGCAGCCAGAACGTGAAGCTGACCACTCACTTTCATACATTGCCAAAGTCATAAATGAGAGTTATTCCTACTCTCCCCCATTCGTCTTCATGGTGCTTTGCTTAATTAAACATAGGAACTTTATTTTTTGCCTTATGACTATAAAAACAAACTCCGTGGCTTGAATCCGCAAGCGAACACTGAAGAGTTCCTGGCTACAGATCCAGAGGTCCCGGATTCGATTCCCGGCGCTACCAGATTTTCTGAGAAGTATTGGATCTGGAACGATGTCCACTCAGCCTCGTGAGGATAATTGAGGAGCTATTTCAAGGAAATAGCGGCTCCGGTCTAGAAAACCGAAATTAACGGTCGTGGGGATTCGTTGCGATGACCACGCGACACCCTCTATCCACTAAAGTTGGCATTAACTTCCCCGATAAGCGGCGGTCGCTCGGTCGGTCTTGTGACTACGGTTTTATTTTTTTATTTCTTGAGAAACGGGCAGGTGGGGACGCAAGGCCCAAAAGGTTGAGAATTACTGTACCTGACTGAATGATAAAGGCGAAGTTGTCTCTGTGCTTAACAAAGCACTACTCCATGACGACATGTGGGGAGTGGATGTATAGATCCACTTTTTTTTACCTCTGCACTAGTTGGAGGTGAGTGGTCGGCTACATGCACCGGCCGCTTTACCCCCCCCCCCCCCCCCCAGGTCCANATAGGCCTCGACCGTCCACCCCGCAGCCAGTCGCTATACGGACTGAGCTATCCCGGCTCTACCAGGTTATGTTGTGTCATATTAGAGTATAAAATATCCTTTTATCTGTGAATTGTTATCTCACAACATTGTCTGAGTGGTCAGGTTACAATCACACCTCATCTCTGTGACCGTAGCAACAACGTAAGCCAACATGTGGAAGGAATTTTGGTCAGTTCGTGAACTGGCGTTCTCTCCAAGGCTACAGTCAGCCCTGACACGTGGCTGCGAAATAATGGCACTAGAGCATAGCCCTTTCTTCCATTCAACTGAAAATTGCGTCTTCATATAACTGAGATAAACACTGCGAATTTATCCATGTTAGGAACATAATAGGTATACAGGCTTCTTTTTGTTACGTAATGAATGTGTCTGGGATGTGTTTTGACCGACCAAAATACACACTCGTGGCCGAAATGACGTCAGAGACATCTGTTGACACGAAAACAGGAAGGAAAAACAAACCGCGACTCATTCGTGTTTCTTTTCTGTCTCTATAGAAAAGTCTCATGTTTTTAGTGCTCTATAAGTAACATTACTTATGATCACAAATAATTATGGGGCGAAGGAGATGCGTCATAATTTATTATGGCATGTAGACCCATTGCTAGGCAGCGACCGCGTGATGAGCAATTATGCAACAGCCATATCTAAGTAATGGCTCTGTAATCAACGGCCGTTGCTAGACAATGGATGAGTAGCGAGCACGTGGGCATCCCAACATACGCTAATGCAACAATGGATACAGCAACAGAAACGGTGTTTTCTGTGTGGTCCGATACGAGATGTTATAAGCAGGACAGTTGGAGCATGAGTTAGTTGTAGGAGAGTCGCCGGCCGGTAAGAACGTGAGCACGGAAGCAGAGGACATTGCTGGGATCCGCCACCAGGAAACGACCGGTGAAGACACAGCAGACTGATAAGAGTACGTGCTGTAGTGAATTGTACGAGTAGAGTGTGTGGATTAGCGACAGCGCTGTAGTTAACTTGTAGTTACGATCTGTAAGTGTTTAATAAAACCAATTACCGATCCAATGTCACGTGACATTGTCTTCTTCAACAAGCGTTAAGCTACTAGCACGATCAAATCAAGAAGGACGAGATGAGTGAGGCATATAGCACGCATGGTGCAATGAGAGATGCATAGAACTGTGGCGTTACAGTCGGTAAACCAGAAGGGAAGAATCGCTTGGAAGACCTCGGTGAAGATTTTTAGGATAATATTAGTTAGTTAGTTGTTGGAGAGGGTGGGTTTCCCCATGCACTGAGACCTGTATTGGTCCATTGTGCTTCCCTCTATGATTTCTACCAGTTTCCATATCCTACCGGTACTGGTGCTTACCATCAGTCCCGCCCAGCCAGCGAGACCGGCTCTACTAGCTGAGAGGTATGTATAATGCTTCCCCATCTACCAGAGGTATTAGAGACTGCTGTTGGGCGGGAAACGTCCGTTAATTTGGCTCAGTGACCTCCTTTGGAGATATGAGGTTCTTTTACGTGCCGTAAAGCTACGACACGGGACCCACGGCTTAAAGTCCCTCCCGGAGGACTTGTTCCCTGAATTTTTCCGCCCTTAAAATTCCACGACCTTTTCCGGGTATTTGAACCCGCGTACTACGAGTCATGAGGTGGGAACGTTACCTCTAGACTACGGAGGCCGCTTAGGATAATATTAAGATGAATATTAAAGAAACGGGGTCTTGGTGTTCTAACTAGTTAAAGATAAGGGGTCAGTGATAGGTTTTTGCGAACACTATTTAACGTTCATAATGCATTAAAATGCACACGGTTACTTGACCAGCTGAGTCACTAATATCGTCTCAAGAAAACTATGATTCCTCGAGTTAATTCATTAATTAGTTACGGCTGCATAAACCAGCAATCGAGGCCTATTTTAAAGTGTATTAATATTTGGAGAAGTTAACAAAAATCCTTCTTTTCTGTCTCTTTCGTTCCTCATTTCTGTTTTCTCAATTTCTTCCGCTCTTTCCATTTGTTTAATTTTTTTAAAATAAGCCAGTAGGTAGAAGAGACGTTGAAAGGCGTAGATTGAGATGGCTGGAAGATGTTGAGAGTGATATACGGGAGCTGAAAGTGAAGAGATGGAGGCACGAGGCAAATAATACAGAAGGCTCGGCACATTCGTGAAGGAGGACGAGGTTCTTAGAGGACCACAGAGCCAGTAAGTAAGTAACTTTCTATTTTTCTTTATTTTTTCTCATATCCCATTCTTTCGTTTTCTTCCTTCCTTCAATTGCTCGCTTAAACCAGCCGGCTTGAATACTTCATTTCAGATTATAAATAAGGAAAGGATGTCAGATGTCTCCAATTTAATCTCTGTCATTCACATGATAACAGATTGTCGTTCACACTTTATCTGCTTTGCACGAGATATCTCGACTAAGACCTCTGATAGTTATCGACAAATTGGGGAAAGAAACGTCTCCTGCCGCCTGTGAACCTTTAAAAAACCCGCTACGGATTTGAGGTTCCGACTGCCTTCTTACGAACAATATTCTCACCTGGAATATAACAACATATAGTCCGGTAAAGATCATCGGTGTTTCGGAGTAACGTATTGCCTTCTTCAATATCGAAGTTTAAGTCAAGCAATAATCTTCCACAGGAACACACGGCGTCGCATACCGAAAGTTAATATTCTTTAAATAATCTTGTCGTTTCAACAGTAGAAAATAGAGGTTAGTTTGGAAATATATGCGCCGGGATAGCTCAGTCGATACATTGACGGCTTGGATGGGCGGGATTCGATTCCCAACAGGAACGAGAAATATTTCTTAACTGCACAACGTCCAAACCGGCTCTAGGGCTCATCCAGTCTAATATCCAATTGGTATGTAGGGTTTCTTTGCCTACGGGTAAAGCAGCAGGGGCGTGAAGCTGACCGCTCACTTCCATCTAATGGCGAGGTACTGCCCAGTAGGTTTTCACGGCGTGGTGCTTAATAAACTGAGCACAGGGACTTAAATAGCAAGTTCCGTTAAGAGGGGTCAGTCACTACAGTTTGTATGCTAAAGCAATCGCTGGCCGTACCTTGAGAAGTGAATTTCCAGTTACGGACGGACACGCTTGACGTTGCTGACCTGATTGAATCTGCTCCTGTCTACTACTCCGAGAACGGAAACGCAACTTCTGATCGTCACACTCCAATAATCTGAGCGGGTTAACTCAAGTGTTAGGTGCAAAAACGGCATAACTCTAGAATTCTTCTGAATTCGGTTTGCATCTACAGTAAACCCTCGCCAATCCGGTTACAGTTAAGGCGGTTGTCGGATAATTCTGAGCGATATGTGGAAAATGAAAAAAATTCTGTTCACATTTGAGTACATACATTAAAAGACACATTGAATTTAGGAGCAAGCCTTCCATCCAACCCCCAAACCTGGAGGACCAAGTCCCTGTATTTGTCCTCCAGTGACAGGGTGGCCCAGTTATACCCAAAGCGCCGGGCTCCCTTTTCATCGGTTTCTACGACTTGCAGGGCTACGGTAGAGGTATCCTAACATACTGCCACAGGGGAAGATTTTATTGTATGCAGAGAAATTATTAACACTGACAAAGCTGGGGGTGTTACATCTTATTTTTTTTATTGCTAGTGGGGTGGGACTAAGTCCCTTGTACTGCGGCCACTTCTGGCCTATTGTACCAGCCCCAGATGACAGGTGAGGGTGATTGTGGAGAAATTGGTGGAATGAAGATTGTCAGGGGAAACCGAAGTACTCGGAGAAAACCTGCCCCAGCGCCACTTTGTCCACCACAAATCCCACTTGATCAGACCCTGGATCGAACCCGGGCAGCCGCGATGAGAAGCCAGCAACTAACCGCTTGAGCTATGGCACGGCCATGTTATATCTTAACAACATCCTCAGGCAGTTAACACAGGATTATTGCTACGGTCCATCTGTTCTATGAATCAGGATGCATCATAACTGGTTTAGACCTCTGTACGGAAGGAAAATCCTGTGTAACTTCGTTTGAATTTCCCACCCGCGTATGAATGCCCGGAGTGTGTTAAGATACAACCTAGTCACTCTCTAATGATGACGTAACGGTCTACGTCACTGTCTGACGATGACGCAACCTCATTGCCACAGTAGATGGAACTTACATGGGAAATGATCGTGTAATGAAGGTCGTTTCATCAAGATAAATTGGCGGAATGGAGGAAAGTCTGATTACATACTGTACCAGCCATCTTGCTCGTTTACTGCTGGCTGCCTGTCTGTATACTTAACCTCAACTCTGAAACAGGAAGATGTCCCTGTGTTCTCTCTTGCGCGCTGCACTTCGAGGTCTCGACAACAGACACCACTGTTGCTTTCTACACACATTGTGTTTCATTCGTATCAGAGATTTCTCTCGAAGGAATTCTGTATGAAACTGTCGCTTCTCATATCCGCATGCTTATTCTCCCCAGTCGTTCTTTTCATATCTATCTATCTATCTATTTATCTTTCTATCTGCCTGCCTATCTGTCTGTCTATCTATCTATCTGTCTGTCTGTCTATCCATTCACCTATCTATCTATCTCTCTATATCTCTGTCTATCCAATCATCTATCTATCTATCTATCTATCTATCTATCTATCTATATTTCTACCCTCCATGATTTAAACTTGGCCATTCTCAGTAGTATGCATAGTGGATCTGACCGACTCCGCTGAATGCGCTGAGGATTTTAGGATGTGTATGGATTATAAGAGGATTGTAGTTACAGTGCGTCATCCTTCCTCCTCTCTTCGTCAGTGTAGCTGCAGACACTGCCCCGTTCTTCTTGACATAGCTCCGCTTCATATAGAGCCCCAGGGCCTGGTCTGAAGGCACATATGTCTTTTGACTAATCTGCCTGCCTGTTTCTCTGTCTATCTCCTGATTTGACAGAGACGAACCCTCTCTGGCTACCGTGTATTCAACATCAAGGCACGCAAACTGGACAAATAACGAAACTTATAACAAATATGTGGCAGCACAGGGAACACAGAAACATATTCCAGTCTCTCATCAGGTGCCTCGTGACTGCCTTCGTAATCTGGGCACAACCCAAAGTTGCGTGATCAGCTTAACGCTCCGGCCACTTTACTCCCGGGGAAACATCTCACGTTGCCTATTAGCTAGGTGTGTACGATATGCATTTTCCAGCCCATAGCTTAGTCACTATACTGACTGAGCTGTCCCGGCGTAAACCATATGTAAGATTAACAAAAAGGAATCAGTTCCCAAGCATTACCACAGATCGCTACGTGATCAGAGGTAGGTCACAGCGATGGTATATCGATTTCTGTACCGTAATCGAGGAAATGTGAAACAGATACTCTTCTGGTGGCATACTTCTCTGAATACTTTGTATGTTTATTTAATGGCTAACATTCGTCGTCCCAGATATTGGCTCCTTTTAACTTGGAAACCGAACAATAAATATTTAATTGGCCATTTATTTCAGTTCGCATGCACTCGTTTGTACGGTATTCTGAAAGGGCGCAATGAGAGCGGCTAAATATGGAACTAAATGCAGACTTGAAATAAAAATGACGCTAAACTTCTAAATATTTGTCCATTAATTTGTATGGTTTTTAAGCCTTCGAATCGTTTCAAGGCAATGACTTTGGTGCCTGGATCTCACAGCAGGACTATATACGTAAATTGGCAAGCCATCGTGACGTGTGACAGGCAAGGTCTACACACTTGCCCATGTCATTCATAATTCAGACAAAATTATTATTATTGCTATTATTACTACCAATACCGCAGTACAGCCCCCCCCCCAAAAAAAAACTGTCTCCACCTTGTCGTGGTGCTGAGGTTTGCGTGACTCTGTGACCTGGAGAGCTATGCCGGCGGTAGTTTAACTAATGGTAGTGTCACCCATGTCGGAAAGGTCAGAGGGTACAGTCAAGACTGTCCTAGACCTCCAGGTTGGGGGTTGGACATGAGGCTAACAACCTCATCCTGTAAAAAGATATTTGTTCAGAAACCTAACAGCCAGCCTTAGGTCATCATGCGTGGGTACCTTCCTATGGCAGCACGCATTGGTTGTGGAGGCCAAGGCCCACCCAGGGCTGTAGCGCCGAGTGGTAGGTAGGGTAGATATCTCCGTATAGTTTTGGGGCCAAAAATTGTGGCGCTATACCTCCACTCCCACATATGCCTTCATAGCTTGGTGCTTAAATATCTAGGCAGAGGGACAATTTTACTTTTAAGTATTATTAATATTATCGCCTTCTTTTGACCTTTGTTTATCGGTTTATTCTTGCTTGCTTGTAATTGACTTTTGGGCTGTTAAGTAAGCGCTGAAATAAATGAAGAATTGAATTCGGTTTCGGTTTTCGGCAGGGGCAAAGATTTATCTTTCCTCTTCCGCTTCCAAAGAGTCTGGTGCCCACCCAGGTTCATGGCCGATGGTAACGGGGTCTATCTTAGTGAGGCAAAGGAGGCCTGGTTGTGAAACGCCGTAGGTAGGTATAAAATTTACGGAGGAAACTCATGAATGTACAGCACTGAAGGCGGGGCATCAGATTTTACCATAACTTTGGTACCTACCTACCAATATATATGGCATCACATTTCAGAAGACCATCGTCTTAAGAGTAAGCGCCGTGAACATCTCAGATCCCAAATGTTGCTACCTAGCTAACTCCATAGAGCTGAGGCCTTGAGTTGTGCAGCTGCTCAAGAACTACCCACAATTTTATGAAAGCAGAAAATTCGTTACCGCGTTCACAAGAGTCCTCCACTGGCTCTTTTCCTGAGCTACATCAATCCAGTCCATACCACCCCATTCCATATCTCTAAGATCCGTTTTAATATTATCAACCCACTTAGGGTTTAGTCTTCCTGGCTGTATGTTTCTTTCTGGATTTCCCACCAAAACCCTGTAGGCATTTCTATTCACCATTATGCGTGCTACATGCCCTGTTAATCTCAGTCACCTTGACTTGATCATTTTAATAATACTTGGAGAAGAGTACAAGTTATGAAGCTCCTCATTATGCAGTTTTCTCCAACCTCCCGTCACTTCATCCCTCTTCGGTCCAAATCTCAACACCCTGTTCTCAAACACCCTCAGTCTATGTCTCTCTCTTAGTGTCAGAGACCAAGTTTCGTAGTTTCACACTCAGATGGAACCACAAGCAAAATTATAGTTTTGTAATTTTAAATTTTGTGTTTATAGACAACAGATGAGAAGGCAGAAGGTTCTGGAATGAATGGTAGCAAGCATTACGCAAATTCAATCGCCTCTTAATTTCCTCCTAGATAAGGTTTTGATTTGTTATAGTCGTTCCCAGACATCTGAACTGTGCCACTTATTCAAAACATCTGTTTCCTGACTTTATGTTATAATTTTGCCCTGCATTTTGGTGACGAGATATCAACACATACAAACACTCAGTTTTCTCTGTGTTTACTTCTAGACTAACCTCCTTTTTTTTATTGCTAGTGGGGTGGGACTAAGTCCCTTGTACTGCGGTCACTTCTAGCCTATTGTACCAGCCCCACATAATAGGTGAGGGTGATTGTGGAGCAAGTGGTGGAATGAAGATTGGCAGGGGAAACCGAAGTACTCGGAGAAAACCTGCCCAAGCGCCACTTTGTCCATCACAAATCCCACTTGACCAGACCCGGGATCGAACCCGGGCCACCACGTTGGGAAGCCAGCGACTAACCGCTTGAGCTATGGCCCGGCCGACCAACCTTCTTACTAGCATCAATTGAGGTTTGTGTGTTTCTCTTTATGGAATCTATATTATCACCCAGTAGATTCACATGATCATCATAGACCAACAGCTGCCCCATTTAATTTCAGTCCCACCTGGTTTTCCTGGACCTACCCAATGGCATATTCTAAAGCAAAGTTGAAAAGGAGTGGCGATAAAGCATCTCCTTGTTGGTAAACCATTCTGGATAGGAAAACTATCAGACAAATATTTACCGATATGAGGTTTCTATGTGTTTCATATAAACGTATTATAACTAGCCTAACTAGTTTCATGGGTATCCCAAACTCATGAGAATATTATACAATACTTTCCTCCTAACTGAACATAGGCTTTCTTGAAGTTTAAGAATACTGTCTCATTTTAATCACATTTTTTTCTGCAGTATCTTACAATGCAAAGAAATCTGATCAGTAGTTGTTCTGTTACGTCGAAACCCTCAATGATGTCTCATGTTGTCAGTACTCTTAATTTCACTTTTATTTAAGTTAAAATTATCGATTCAAATACTGAAGTAGTCCCTATGCATTCCTTGTGAAATATCGGAGTGATATGAAGTCTGAAATTCATGTAGGTAATGTTTAATTCGTATCCTACCTCACAGATGGCACTGGACAGCTTCCGTGCTGTGATTAGTCAGCTGGTGCAGTTGTGGGAAATAACCGCTGTCCGTTCTGTGAATAATGTAAAACTAACTAACTGACTAGCTCCATGGAGCTGAGTCCTTTATGACAAGTCACCAGTCGCTCAGCTTCTCAAGAATTCACAAAATTGTAGAAAGCCAAAGATTCATTACCAAGTTCACAAGAGTCCTCCTCTGGCCCCTATGTTGAGGCAGATCAATCCAGTCCACACCACCCCATCCCCTCTAAGATTCATTTTAATATTATCCTCCCACCTACCTCTAGTCCTTCCTAGTAGTCTCTTTCCTTCTGATTTTTCCACCAAATTCATTTATGCGTTCCTCTGCTTTCCAATTCGTGCTACATGCACTTCCCATTCCATTCTCCTTGATTCCTTATTGTAATTATACTTGGCGAGGGGTACAAGATATGAATCTCTTCATTATATACACACACGGACACTCTGTGAATAAAAAGTGAGACTTCTGTAAAATTAGAACAGATGATTACGAATTAAACACTGTACTTTAAAGACTGGAATATATTGCCACAAAATGGCGAAATCTAAACGGAGACGCGAATACTGAAAGTAGATTTCTGTTCTCGTGGGAGTTCCATATGTTCCAATCGCCACCTTGGGGATTCGTTCTTAAACGAACCTTTTGTCTGCGGCCTTGGCAGACTTACCCGCGTGTGAATGGGCATATGTCCAGGGTTCATATATAGCCCTTCGCAAATACGCGCAGAATTTGGCTAACCTGCGAGTGCAGACATACTCGTAAAGTCGTGTTTGCCAGTTTTCCTTTTTAGGACACGTCAGACACTTTAACTCTGTGTTTGTCGCCATTCGTATATATGTTTTCTCTATAAATATATTTCTATGGGACAGAGTCCTTTAGAAGCTAACAACCGCTCAGTTGGTCAAGAGTATTCTCCCATTTTTCGAAACCTAACAGAGCATTATCATATTCAAAATACTCACCTCTGGATCATTTCTCCGGACAAGGTAAGATAGCCACGTTCTCATATTTTAATATTGTCACGATTTAGAGGCTTGTTCTAACTTATAAGACAGTCTTTGGGTTGGATGATTGGATTTATTGAGACCTTCTTCACACAACTCGGAACTAGAGGCAACACAGCGCTATCGCTGAACTACGCACTTTACAGTTCACCGTTACACACACACTAGGGTACTTAGGCTTATCTTGTCGTATCCTGGCAACGGATTTATAATAGTCTCACTGTGAATTAAAAATGTAGGGTAAAGTTGCCTCTATATTTAACTAAGTAAACACTACGCCATAAAGACGTATAGGGGAGTCTATATATAGACCTACGTTTTCTTGACCTCGGCACTAATTGGAGGTGAGTGTTCAGCTTCACGCCCCGTCCGCTTTACCCCCGGGGAAAGAGTCCTTTCTTGCCATTATTCTGCAACTGCCAACTCCGAAGACTCGACTCAATTCAATTCCTCTGCTTCAAGGCAGGCTGGCGTCTCGAAATTCGACTCAGTTCTTTTGAACTGAATTCTTGTTTATAACCATTTTTCACGAAACCCGCAGGAAATACAGCGTGTTTACAGCGCCATTGCACAGCAGTGGAAGTTATTTGAGTGTTGCTTGCACATTCGTTGACGCGGGAATGTGTTTACCGAGTCGTTGTCTAGCAATGAACATCTTGTCTGACTTTACTATTCCAGATTTTGGGCGTCATGTCACAATATTATGATCTCATTTACTTCAAGTAAAGGTCTGTACGCATTTCTCATCTTTTCAGTGCGTGCATCATGACCCGCCCATCTTATCCAACACAGTGTGCTCAAGCTTTAGTTGGTTTCTGTTTCTGTTAGGATTTCAAAATATGTAATTCTCACTTTCGGCATTGGCAGTTTACGTCGTGCAAATGTATATTTACATCCTCTGACGTGTTAGGTTATGTGAAGACAGATTGCGCTATGTTGACATTACGTTCGTTAGGCTGTGTTATGTCAGGTAGGATTATGTTAGGTTTGGCTAAGTTAGTTTATATATGATTAGTTTACCTTAGGAGAGAATACAAAGATTAAGTTGCCTTACAGATGTATGCATATGTACAGGGTGTCCGGATGAAAGGTATCCAAAATAGAAAATGTATATCTCGGAAACTAATTGTCATACACGTGTCCGGTTTATGTCAATGGAAAGGAAAACTGAAAGTTTTTTTTTTTATGCCCGGCTTACGTGCAAGCGCCGCCACATTTCTGCCATCATGTTAGGACAGATAGATGGCTAGGAGATGGATCGGCAGAAATGAACCAATTGCTTGGCCTTATAGGTCGTCAGATACGTGTATAACCACAGTGGAGTTTTGTCTACCAGGTTAAGACCAACGAACTTCCAACACCCGAAAGCCCGCATAAGGGACCCTGTGGCTACGGTAACACCAAACATGCTTCAAGCCTGGATATTTCTCGTGCCACCAAGGGAGCTCACACTTAAATGTATTGAGAAAGTTATATACGCAGAAAAAACTCCGATAGTTTCCCTTTGTATTGGTGTGACCCATTAATGTGTATAATAAATTCTTTCTGTGCATGTACTGTCTTCGCTCGCTTGGAAACCGGGATCGTGGGTTCGAATCCAACTCAGGGCATGGATGTTTAGTTTGTGTGTGCGTTTTTCTGTGTTTGTGTACAGGTAGAGGCCTTGCGACGAGCTGATCACGCGCCCAAGGAGTCCTACCGAATATGTAAGATCGAGAGAAACCGAAGTGAACGGAGAAGTTCATGGAGGCAGGCCTAGGCCCAATGGGGCTGTAGTGCCAAGGGGGAAAAAAATTCTTTCTGAGAAATAATGATTTTATTTTGGATACCTTTCATCCGGACACTCTATACACTTACGTATATAGCTAGGAGAGTCAGGAAATAGGTCACAAATGTAAATTAAAACAGCCGTAGTGGACTCATTAATTTTTGTTATGTGCATTACTAGGTAGTAGCACAGTCCAACTTCATGACAGTGTAGGTAGCAGACGCACATGCATATGTTCAGATGCTGGTTTTAGTAGTCAAAATGGCTGCTGTGCTTGAGGAGTGTACTTCCGAAGAGCAAAGTTCTGTTGTGCGCTTTTTGTGGGCAAAAAGACTTAATACAAAGGATACATATAAATAAATCTTGTTTGTTTATGGTTGGACGTATTTTTCGCTTAAAGTGGTCGAGAAACTTTCTCCAGGACGTCCGAAAACCGACGACGATGCCAAAACAGATGCGGAAGTGGCTGATACAACAGTCAAAGGACTTCTGCGCTGCGGGTTTCGACGCGCTGATAAAGCGATGGGACAAGAGTATCAGTGTTGGTGGAGGGTATGTCGAGAAATAAATGTTTTTCCCAGTTTCGAAAATCACATGTTTTACATCCATTTATGACCCATTTACTCTCTCTCCCCCGTATATATAAGCGTCCTTTGGCATTGCTTTATGTTAAGTTATCAAGAAGCCCAGCACTGAAAGCGTCAAGACGGCCGTTATAAACCTTGTTTTTTTGTCTGTCACCATTTCCTTAATTTTAGTACTTTTCTTCTTTTGTCTTTTATTCTTTTATCTCGCTTACTACTTTAATTTCGTTTTCCCATTATTTCATCTCCTCTTTTTCTTCTCTTTCTTTCTTTTTATTATTCTTTCTTCGTTTCTCAGTTCCTTTGTTTCATGCTATTATTTTCATACGCTTTCCAGAGAATCGACAAGTGCTTCTCCCTTATTCGTCCCAGCAACGCTCCGCAGATGTAGTCATTCTGCCCCTCTTGATGCCCACATCCCTCGCCATTGAACGTTCATACGCGTATTTTACAGGCCTGGTTCGCACGAGGTTCTCGCAGTTTTCGCGACACTCTGTATATATATGTTAAGAGTAGTGCCACATGTTGACCGCGTGATCAACGCAGTAGCGCCATCTTTTTTTTTTTTTACAAAGCAGATATAAACCCCAGGCAAAGTCCTACATTGAAATGTAATAATAAGAATAAAATCACATTATTTATTATCATTCATTTTCTTTGCTTTTTTTTTTTTACAGCCTGGTCGTGTGGCAACGTTGGTTGAAGATAAAGAAGTAAGTATGTTCATGGTTAGTTTAATTTAACTTTTCAAAATACATGGTGTTCATTATTTTTTATTACTGAGAATAATTCCTATAATTGCCGATCATAGTGGCCGCCCAGTCTAAGGCAAACACTGGAATCGTGGGTTCGAAAACCAATCGAGGCATGGATGTCTGTGTGCTTTTATTCTGTGTTCGTGTTTTACTGTGTGTAGGTAGCGGCCATGCCACGGGCTGAACCCCCGTCCACTGAGTTTTATCGACTGTGTAAAGGCTCAAGAAACTGAAAAAAAAAAAAAGCAACGGCCAAGGACCAACAAAGGCTGTAGAGCCATTGATAGATGCCTTTAATTCTTAAAATGTAGGGCCGTATTTATGGACAAAACGTTTTGTGTACTCCTCATATCTCTTGAAGCTTGAATGGTTCACAAACACATACGCGCACTTCACGGGGTCAGAAGATCACAAGGTATTTAAAACAAAATTTTGGATCTTTGAAACGTATATTTGCTTTCTTGCATCATACAAACTGCTTTGCGGTTTTAGAACGGAATTTCTCGTCAATTAAAAACGTTGGAAATAATATGCTTAAAACTCACAGGAATTGAAAAGTGGGCTTATATCTTCTCGGGGTATTCCCAGTGATTAAATACAATCGTATGAAATTTCTCAAAAGTGGCGCTCTCTACACCCAACAAGTTACTGAAATAGTTCTCTGTTGTGGGATATAACATCACGTAGTCCATTGAAAGTCAGCCTACATTTTATAGGAACATGTCGCCTCCATCTTCAGGGTTGATGAAGTAGCAAGGCAAGAAACCAGGATGAATCAGGCAGCAATATTCGCAGGCCTGGGGAACCATGCCCCCCCCCACCCGAATTTCGGTCTTCTTCCTTAGAACACAATATTTTTCCCTTGAGGTACGCACTAAGTTGTTGAATATTATATAGAATAAATTCATACTTAATAAAGGTAATACATGACGAAATTTCTGTACGATTATGGAATATGTAAATTTCGTCGTGCTGGTGTATATTGGCGGATACAATTCTCGTCCCTACTGGCAACTGTGGTAGTCAGTAAACGAAAAATGTGAAGTAGGTCACCTTGTGTTGGATGCATGTGCTTGTTCAGTGAGTATCTATCCTCGAGGTTATCTTGCACAATTTTTTGCGAAAAGAAGTGTGAAATATTTCGATCTATCTAGAGCGATGCAACGCGCTTCGTGATTCCCCTTAGTCTGTGCAGGCCAGGCTGTGTAAGAAGTGACGTGTAATTGGGACGACTTGACAGGAATGGAATGCTGCCTTTAGAAAAGTTACACGCTATCAAAGCAAGGGATAAAGACGGGAAAACTTTAATCACTTTCGATCGTTAATGAAAGATGACATAATCTCTGACGTGTACCCCAATCTGTAAAACAAAGTGTACTGAGTTCATGTTAAAAATGTAAACCTATCCCTGTAACAGGCCGTGGAAGCCCATAGGGTTGTGAGACGTCGAGGCTCCCATATCTTTTAGACAGTCGGCTCACGGATGGCGGTGAGATTGTCAGCCTTAAGCGCTGGCCGCGCTTTACTCCCAGGAAGATTCCTGGTACTCATTTCTGTTAGAAGCTTACTCGACCCCAGGGCCATATTGCGGCTGGAAGGATTAGGTCAGTTGCAAAATCCATACCAATGAATTATATTGTGCCAAATGACCACTTGTGGCTGTCACTATATCTCACAACGTAATGGAACGTGTATAGCTAGGCAACGGCTCCGTAAACACATTTCCTGGGTTAAGCAGTCGACAGAGGGACCCGTTGTTAGGTAAACACTGTTCCCGCGCAAAGAATTATCGTTGCAACTGATTTCGGACAAAGGCATATGCATGGCAACGACTTCTTAAAAGACAGAGGACAGTACTGAAACCCTTGAAGGCAGTGATCTCTATTCGGGTCTCCCTAAGCTCTGAAGGCAGGTCAAACCACAACCGCCCTTTCGTCAGAGAGGGCGCTTTCAAAACATACGACGGTTTTCTTCACATACTGAGTGACTAGCAGAATGTTGTTAACTGAGCTACCGGGCGATGCAAAAACGTAATGAACACGTTTAATTAGGAGGTGTTATACATTGAAAAGTTGTAATATCGATCTTAATGATATCGACCTAAAATAATAGGACTGAAATGTAACTCCTGGTATTTTTGCGATTTTTTGAAATTGTGTGTTTTTGAAATTAAATTAGATATTTAAACAATTATAACAGATAGCTACACAGGAGAATGAGAGATATGTTCTCTAAACACAGGCCGTCGCAATGAGAGAATTGAGTGGGCTAGGATGAATTGTACTCAAGTAATGAACATAAAAGGGTTTTGGGGGGTTAGAAAACTTTGAAAGTTGTTTTCATTAGTCTAAAACCTTCTCAGTGCGGTCCTCTAGCATCATGCCAAATTGGGTCGAAATAAATATACAACAAAAATAATATCCGTGGCTTTAGTCCGACCGAGCGACCGCCGCTTAGCGCCGGCGGCGAAGTTAGTGCCAACTTTAGCGGGTAGAGAGTGTCGCGTGGTCAGCTCAACGGATCCCCACGGCCGTTAATTTCGGTTTTGTAGACCGGAGCCGCTACTTTTCCAGGCTGAGTGGATCCCGCTCCAGACCCACGCTTTCGCAGAAAATCTGGTAGCACCGGGAATCGAACCTGGGACATGTGGATCTGTAGCCATGAACTCTGACCACTAGACCACAGAGGCGGGCCGAAATAATTATAACGGCGTGGAAGTGTGTGAACACAAAGAAACAAACACATTGTTCTTTATAGACATAAGATAGTAGTAGTAGTAAGTAAGTAAGTAGTAGTAGTAGTGGTGGTAGTAGTTGTAGCAGTAGTAGTAAATAATAAGTAATAGTAGTAGTAGTAGTAGTAGTAGTCTACGTGCAACTGACTTCTGAACGTGTCATGTGATTTGTGCAGCATTAATGACAATTTTCATTGCAAATTCATTGCGCTTCCTAACATGACCGGAACATGACCGGTAAATTCCAGTTCTGTCTGCGCATGGCCCTATCCTACTTTATCCTCTAGCATGCTGCGATTGCTAAACCCCAAACGCATGACTGTGATTCCGTTATTGTCACCGCGATTACGTCACGACAATCACCCGAGCGGGCCTTGCGCGACCTCTATGTAAGTGACCGGCCATTGTGCTACCCTTCACGTGTTGTTAATCTGTTCCACTCTCCTCTTTGAAACTGGCGTGATCCTTTACCACAAGGGCAAGTCCTGAACGTTGTTGAACCCTCTGGAACACGAACAGTGGGAACGAAAATTGCGGGAGGTAGAACACACCGACGGCATGGAAGCAATTCAGGAACTGAGCAGTGGCCATTAACCTGGGTGTGAAAGGCACGAATTTGTTTATTGATGCAAGATGTTAACGGCCGCGCAAGTTTTATTTCTTTTCATTAATTACGTGTTTCATAATTTTGTTTAATATCTCAACCCTCTGAAACATGACTGACTGCCCAATTGCTGCTGGTCCTCGCCAGCACAGCGATTCTTGGTTCTGAGTTCCATGGGACTCGTAACTGCATTTTACTGACTGAAGGTTGTGGGAGCCTACAGAGTCAGAGTTAGGGTCACTTTACGACTGGCGGTTTACAGTCAATCAGTTCATCTTGGCAACAAGCCCCTTGAGACTAATGACCATCATTTTTTTTCCAACTGAATACTTGCTTTCGTAGTCCTTATGTAACATCCTATCTGAAAAGAGGATGGGTTTATAGTTTACAATTGCCGTTGGCCCTCGCCAGCGCAGTCATTCTCACGTCAGACTCTCGCGGGTGTCGTGACCACATTTTACTGCCTCAAATTTGAGACTCCCCCAACCTGGAGGGCCAGGTCCCCGTATTTACGTGTATATCCCCAAAGAAAAGGGTGGCCCAATTATACCCCCAGGCACAGGGTTCCCTGTCCTTGACTCCTACACCTCGCAGGGCTACGGTGGAGGAATTCGATCCCGCCGCCACACGGTACAATGACTGCTTCTGAATAGTATTTAAATATTCAGTTCGTACCTCACAGGAAACATATGTACCCGTTAAAAATGTCGGTCGGTTAAAGCTATTGAGGAAATAACGGCTCTTTATCTTGAGAATCATATGAAACAAGGAAGTACAATTTATTGACAGAACGCAGAGATTATGAAAGTTAAATCAAGGTGGTTCGTACGGTTTTGTCTTTTGTGGAGTGAAAGGTCACGTTTATACGAGCGTATTGAATTTTTAAAGTAAATAATTTATGATAATTGTTACAATTCTTTTATTTGTCTCAGATTGCAAAGGAACTAAGGCCAAAGTGTAACAGTGGCGACTTAAATGTCTAATTTTTAGATAATGAGATTACGGGCTGTGTATAGATTTGCAGATTTAGAGGGCTGTGGAAGAAATTCCGTTATGTTTAGCTTGCAGCCAACGCATACTCAGAATTGTTTACGCATCTGTGCCAAAACCATGCCGCTTATAAAAAGCAGAATTCTCTCTCTCTTTGGGATGAACGACCAATGAATGTTTCCCGAATGCGTAAATTAAGACATAATCACCTCTCCTTCGTTTATCACATCTGAAGCTGTTAGTTCAGGTTAACATTGTCATACCTTCAGTGTTCTGTATTACAGCGGTTTATCCTGTGCTTTTCTTTATTATTTTCATCATCATATGGCCATTATCACCATTATCATTATTGTTAATATTATTATGTGCCATGCCATAGCTCAGGCGGTTAGTCACCGGCTTCCTTACCTCGGGGACCCGATTCGAGCTCATGTCAGTCATGGAGGATTTGAACAAAATGGCACTGAGACAGGTTTTCTCCAAGTATTTCGCTTTCCCTTGCCAACTCTCATTTCACTGACTGCTCCACACTCATCATCTAACATCCGGGGCTGGTACAATAGGCCAATTAGTGACCGACGTACAAAGTGGACTCAGTCTCAGCCCACCACAGGAACTAAAGTAAGAATTTTGTTATTGACTTAATTATAGTTGTTATTATTATTATTATTATTATTATTATTATTATTATTATTGTGAGTCGGACTAGCTCAGTTGGTATAGCGACGGGATAGGGGCTGGACGGCNTACAGGTAGAGGCCTTGCGACGAGCTGGTCACCCGCCCAAGGAGTCCTACCGAATGTGTAAGATCTAGAAAAACCGAAGTGAACGGAGAAGTTCATGGAGGTAGGCCTAGGCCCACTGGGGCTATAGTGCCAAGGGGAAGGGGAAACGGCCGGTGCATGAAGTTGACCACTCACCTCCATCTAGAGCTGAGGTTAATAATGGCGGAGCTATACCTTCACTAACCCCAATACGTCTTCATGGTGTGGTGTTTAATTAACTACGCACGGGGACAGCTTCACCCCTGCCTTCTTATATCACAGACAGAGGCATTTCACTATTTGTAACGTTCGTGCCACAGTGGGACACAAATGGATGGCTGTAATGGAGATTATGATGATAGATATGTTCTAGCAGAAGGGCTGAAATTCAAAACAGCTGTTTGTTTGGGCGGACTTTGTTTCCCTGCGTCTGTAAGGAGGTAAGTGGTCAGCTTCACGCCTCGGCCACTTTACCCTTGGGGAAAGGACTCCCGGTACCCGTTATATAGGAGGCTGGGTGGGCCCCAGAACCGGTCTGGACGCTGTGAAAAAAAAAGAGAAATTTAGCCGTTGCCGGGAATGGAATCCCGCCACTATACCGACTGAGCTATCGCGGCTCCTCACAATACTATGGAGCGCCTATTAATTTATCTCTCGACATCACTTCGAAACAGACGCTTTATCATGTTCAGTAGTAGCAGCTGTCCCACCCACTGGGCGTCCGATCCTGTGCCTATAACCATTATGACATTCATAGGCTGTTAACCTCTGTCCCACTCTCATGCTGCCCAAGGCCAGGTCTAGCGGGTTAGCCTATTAACATTCATACTAGGGTTCGTCAAGGTCCAATTGTAGACGAGTAAAGCACAGATGTGAGGCTTGTTAGTAGCATCCTAGGTCAACAACGGGACGCCAGCTCAGTGCTGCTGCCATGGACCCACAGGGGGGGGGGTTATGACTGTTGTTAATAATAGGATCCCTGGGTGGGGTATCAGCCCTGTCGCAATGCCGCTACCTACACAGGACAACACAAACAGAAGGAACGCAAACATCGATATCTCGAGTGGTATTCGAACCCATGATTCCAGTGTTTGAGCGGGTGAAGAAATTTCATGCCTTAGACAGCACGGGCACTGCATTATTTATTTATTTAGAGGACGGGATAGCTCAGTCGATATAGCTGCAGGCTGGACGGCCCGAATCTGGTTCCCTGTAGTGTAAGATTTTCTCTTCTCCATACTGTGAAGGCCGGTTCTAAGGCCCACCCAACCTCCTATCCAATGGGTACCGGGGCCTCTCTCTCCGGGAGTAAAGCGGCAGGGGCGTGAAGCTGACCACTCATCTCCATCTAGTGCCGAGATCAAGAAATGTGAAGCTATACCTCCGCTCCTGTATACACCTTCATGGTGTAGTGCTTAATTAAGCACAGGGACAGTTTTACCTTTTTGTTTATTTATTGCTTATTTGGCGACACGTAATAGTCAGATTATAGTTTCCACCGTCGAATGGTAGATTGATTACTTAATGAGGAATTGTAAAGGATTTGGGAGGAAGTGGTCGTGGCCGAATTTGAATGCTATTCCGGCGTTTCCTTGGGCAATTTGAAGGAACTCAGGAAGCCGTCCCTGGGTCGAAATTTGACCCCAGGAAGAATATGATGAGAAGGGAGGAGTGAATATTAAGAAAAGAAGGAGAATAGGAGTGTAGGATGAAGCAGAAAGGAAAATGGTAATTAAGATGAAAAAAGAAACTCCTTGGCTCTAGTCCGCAAGCGAACTATACCGACCGAGCGACCTCCGCTTGTCGGCGAAGTTAGTGCCAACTTTAGCGGATAGAGGGTGTCGCGTGGACAGCGCAACGGTTCCCCATGGTCGTTAATTTCGGTTTTCTAGACCGGAGCCGCTATTTCCTAGAAATAGCTCCTCAATTATCATCACGAGGCTAAGTGGACCCCGTTCCAGACCCACTACTTCTCAGAAAGTCTTGTAGCGCCGGGAATCGAAACCGGGACCTCTGGATCTGTGGCCAGGCACTCTGACCGCTAGACCACAGAGGAGGTCGGAAATGAAGATGAGGACAAAGAAAAAGAAAGGACACCTTTACTACTACAAAAAGAACTTACTCCACGGAACTGCTGGTGATTTCTCTCTGAACGGTTACAAAACAAACAGTCGCTCAGTTGATCACAAGAATTGCCACTGGTCCCTAATTTGAGCCAGATGAATCCAGTCCACACAAATTAATCCTATTTCTTTATGAATATTTTAAGCTACTAATAATAATAACCTGTGCCGGTCACGGTAGCCGAGCGGTCTAAGGCATGCACTGTCTTCGCTCGCTCGGAAGCCGGGATCGTGGGTTCGAATCCCACTCAGGGTATGGATGTTTGTGTGCGTTTTTCTGTGTTTGTCTACAGGTAGAGGCCTTGCGACGAGCTGATCACTCGCCCAAGGAGTCCTACCGTATGTGTAAGACTGAGAAAAGCCGAAGTGAACGGAGTTCATGGTGGTAGGCCTAGGCCCACTGGGGCTGTAGTGCCAAAGAAAAAAATAATAATAACCTGTAAAAAATAAGGCAAAGTTTTCCCTTTGCTTAACTAATTACGCACTACTTAATGAAGGCGTATAGGGGAGTGGATATATGGGTCCACGTTTTCTTGACCTCGGCACTTGTTGGAGATGAGTGGTCAGCTTCACGTCTTGGCCGCTTTACCCCGGATAAAGGGCCCCTAGTATCCAATCGATAGGAAGCTGGGTGGGCGCTAGGGTCGGTCTGGACGATTTGGAGAAGACAAAATTCTTGGCCATACCGGGACACTTCGGCCATCCAGCCCATAACCAGCCGCTGTACTGACTGAGCTATCCCGCAGACATACTCACGTGCCTTCTGCTTCTGCTGTGAGCAGGTTCTGCCCTGGATAAGGATAGTGGGAAGTCCTTGATACCCGTGGTAGAACTCCGCTCCGTCGCAACCTCCATGACACTGTAATTGTAGCTGATACACAGAGACTTCTCGCGCAGAACTACCCATTGTTGGCGCTCAGCAGTGCGTGCTACTCGAAATTAAATATCGCGTCTTTCTGAACCCACCCACATAAATCGAGGACGTGTTGTGAGCGAGGTGCACTTCTGTACATAGCAACTCGGTTCCGACCTTTAAATTAAGTTAAATTAAATTAAATTAAATTAAATTCTGAGTTTTAACGCCGTGTAGGTCATATAGATCCCGACGTTTCGGAGTAATATATCGCTTCCATCCTCAGGGAAGAAGAGTAAGTCTACCAAGATTTGCCTGCTTCTTCTGGTTTTTGTGCTTGACATACTCTTTGTTGCGAGAACATCAATTCCAACGACCCTTGAAAGAGTTTTATAAATGGATTTGCCTACATAGTATATTTAAGTTTCTAATTCTTCACGTGTTCCTTAGGAGTTCGAGTCTCGGTAGAGGAAGGATCTTTCTCCTCTCCGCGTCGTCCAGACCTGTTCTGGGGCCCACCCAACCTCCTATCCAATGGATACCGGGGGCTCTTTCCCACGATTCTAAAAGGGCCGGGGAGAGATCAAGAATACGTGGATCTATATACCCACTCCCCCATACGTCTTCATTATCTAGTGTTTAATTAAGCACAGGGACAATTTTATCCTACTTTTACGTGTTCCTTACGCGTCTGAGAATAAAGAGAGGTTATTTCCCTGAATACAATTATTCGTTTGGTATTTGTAATATAGATGTAGTGTGTTGTCCGTGAGGTGGTAATTGAATTTTAAGTATTATTCAAATGAATTTCAGACGCCAGGGTTAAGTAGACACTTCCTTATATCACGGATTGAAAACGGTTAAACTGCTCAACTCTTATGCTGTGTTGTCAACCTTTATTCTGATATGTGTGTGTGTGTTGCTTTCCTTGGAAAAAAGATCAATGTGTAAGAATACGACAACATCGAATGCGGACAGCATATCATACATACCCTCGCGAAATTATGTGATACAGTGTTCGTACTGTCTATTCACCAGAAGACGGATCATAATAGACAACATATGTGTGTTCACAGATGTGTGGGTGACACTTGTTGTGCAACCAGAATTAGCCCTCTTCTCGTTTCCACTCTTCCTACTCTGAGACAGAAATGAGACTTCAACACAGGTTGAACAGTGTGCAGTTCTCTAGTCTAAGCCAGTGGTACTAAACCTAACACTAAAACTTTATGAATATAAAATAGAAATAATTTTTCTTTTAATAACAACCTGTAATATTTTGCTTACAACAAGCTGTATACCCACGTGCCACGTAGCCTTTATGAACACCGCACGTGCCAGAATAGGGGAATCCGAGAGATTCACCGTTCGACTACGTGTCCCAAAATATTGCTTTTGCGCATGCGTCGCCTTTGAAAATGCGAGAATGGGCTTATGATATTACTATCTGTCTTGCAGTTCCTCATGACCTGGCTTCGATACTAGGGTTCACCTCTGAGTGGATGTTTCTTGGCAAGTTATTCAGTTGATCCTGAAACTCCCATCAAGCGTCACGGTTGAGTGGCGTCATATTCGATGAGATCCTGGTATTGATTCTTTGCCAGATGAGGTATTGAGACATCCTCTGGCCTTCGAGTAACAGTAATAGGTTACCTTTCTTGTTGTGAAATAAATAAAAATTCTTTATACAAATTAATATCAGCTTGAACTCGGGGAATGCTTGCTCACGATCAGTTCAGAAGCTTTTGTCTTCTCCCCTATGTAAGAATATAAAGGTTAAATCAAAGAGAACTATCATTCGTCTAGTTCTGTGTGAGTGTGAAACTTGGTATCTCACATCAATCCTTCGAAGACTGATCGGCCGATCTGCCAGTTAAATTGCTGCTGGCCCTCGCCAGCACAGTGATTCTTGGTTTAGAGTCCCTTCGGAACCCATGACCATATTTTCCTTTTCACGACTTTTACGTATTTTGAAATGGGGCCTTTTCTTTAACGGCCGAAGGGGTCTGACTGCTATTGGTCACTCTCCTTCTCCTGGAGGTTCAGTCTGAGCCTGAGTCTTAGGTCACAACCGACAATCAGTAGACCAGTCTGTCTTGGAATAAAGCGCCCATCTGAGGCTTACGACCAGATTTTTATTACTGTCAGACATTTACGGGTTTGTTGATGTGGGGCGCTCTCTCTCACGAGAGGACGGGTCTATCGTTTACAATTTCTGCTGGTCCTCGCCAGCGCAGTCATTCTCGGGTCAGATTTCCGTGAGATTCGCGACAATATTTTACTGTCTCAGGTTCGAGTCCTCGCTTTTCGTCGCTTCCTACTTCTCGCAGGGCTACGGTGTAGGTATTCAACACCACCTCCATCTCTGCTACATAGCCCAACCGGTTAATGCTGTTTAGGGAAACAGTCGCTGTTTATTGTGAGAACCATACGGAACACACAGATATATATAAACTCAGTTCGTACCTCACAGGAAACATATTACGTCTCCGCTACAAGCCCAACCGGTTAATGCGGTTTAGGGAAACAGTCGCTGTTTATTGTGAGAACCATACGGAACACACAAATACACTCTGTGGGCAGAATGCTGACTTTCAGTATGTTAAAGCATGTGGTACATATTGTGACCACTCGGAAGATACTGTATTTTGCGTAAGATAAATGGATTCGTAGAAAGTTGGAGAAAATTTAACTACCAGTACTTTATACTGTGTATCGTACTTTTTACCAAATAATATTAGGATTATCAAATCAAGGAGGATAAAGTAGGCTAAATCCGTAGGTCGCACTGGGAAAAGATAATATCTATAGAGTTTTAATCGAAATAATCCGAAAAGAAGAAAGAAGTTTGGAGATTTCATCACAGAGGGAAGGATAATATTAAACGAGATTATGAGGTATGTGAGCTTATGTACGTGACCCGTTTGACTCAGGATAGTTTCCGGCTTTTGTAAAGACTAAAAAATCTCCAGGTTCATTAAAAGCCGTGTCAGATCTTGAGAACCTAAACAGTTACCAGCTTCGTAAGAATGACTCTGCTTCAAGGAGTCAGAAATGTGTTTTGGCGGCCACTCGGGAGAAAGGGTGGCGCACTGCTCGCTACAGCTGGGGACGCACGAGTGCTCAGACGTCTGAAATTACACCTGCCACATCTCGTTCCGCTGTCGGTCGTATATGTTTCCCCGCGGCCATGTTGCTTTGTTCCGATTTCTGAACGATTTGTCTCGAAAATAAATGTCCTTAAATTCCCTTACAGGGTTGCACAGTGCTTTCATGTTCAATTCATTTTAAAATTTCCAAATATCAGTCATATAACAAACTAACTCCATGTGCGTAGATTCTAAAGGGTTCTGACGATGGTGAATGACACACAGAATTACTGGGGTTTTGAACTTTTCCATCGTCTGGAATTTTAGGTAATAGTGGACACGACGTTTCGGAAACTGGATCTATCGTGTCCTCTATTACCTAAAATTCGGGACGATGGAAAAAGTCCAAAACCCCAGTAATTCTCTGTAACTCCATGTAGATGAGAATTTCTTGAGAAGCCATCAGTTGCGCATCTACACAAGAATTTCTCAACAACAGAATGCTCATCACTGTGTTCACAAGGGCCCACCACCGGTCTCTGTTCTGAGCCAGACTAATCCAGTCCGTCCTTAGCTTGGGTCGTTTATCCAAAGAGTCTGTCCAAGTCCCAGGCATGTTGTGACATTTCGTAACAGAATTATTTGTTTATGGTGAGGAGTTGTTAGCCTCACGACCTGCCCCAAAGTTGGAGGACCACCCCTTGCAGGTTGTCCATGACTGCTTATTCATTATATTCGTAGCTACCCTCCATATCTGGAGGCCGTCACCTCCATCCTCCCCCCAAAAAGAATTAGTGTCCTCTTCTCTTCTCTTCTCTTCTCTTCTCTTCTCTTCTCTTCTCTTCTCTTCTCTTCTTCATTATGATTCGGAGTGTTAAAGCAGGTGGTGCTGGTTAAAATTATGGACTGTTTATTCCTGAATGAATTTTCTTCTGAGGCACAATCAGGCTAAAGTGTCGACCGCCCTGCAACATGGCGTAAGTCCGCTTCAATTCTACACTGTCTAGGGGACAAGTCTTTAGTTTTATGCAGTAATGGGGAAGGACGTAAAGAGCGTTACAAAATAAAGTGTCAGGGGTAAACGTTCTGTGAATATTCTGACTGATTATTCGATTTTATCTGAGTGGGCACTGGCGGGGAGAAGGGGGACTTACGTAACGGAGAACATATGTTTTTATCATAATTGAATCAAGGGAAATTAAGATTGGATGGACATATAACTTCGGAGAAGTAAGTAATTATTCAGGTCCAAAACATCAGGAGCAGGTTGGCTTAGCAGTAAGGCTCTAGCCCTGTATTCGGGCAGATGCTCGGTTCAAATCGGGACACCGGCTACCTTGAGTTTTTTCTGTTGATTTCCTCAGTCCCTCCAGGCTGCCGGGATAATATCTTGGTTAGGCCACGACCTTTTCCTTCTATGTCCTCACCATTTCATCAGTTATCCTAGCATTGTATGTTACATACACGTAGTCCAGATACTAAAGGCACGGTAAGACACAATTCCCTTCTTCTCATGCTCATCCTTCTTCCTCGACCTTGACATGGCCGTCACAATTGTGCATTCATGGTGTCAATGGGATAATTCTTCATCCATATTTTAGCTTTTTAAACGTCATGTCAACGCTGCTCTATTATCAACTGGTTACACGTTACATTTCGCCCCTCCCTTTACTTCCTTCTTCGCTTTTCATCTCTCATACATTTTTATGCTCTTTTCTCCTTCATTCTCCTTTCTCTCCCAAATCGAAGCCATGTACGTCACGAAAATCACAATCGAATTGACGTGATGCTCTGCTCTTTCATTTGTTACAATGCAGTGCTGCTGTAGCGAAAGAAAATTGAACTTCGTTCTAAATTCCCCCGGCCTGGCTGCAAGATTGCAGAGCTCCTGCATGTATCTGCCCAGCCTCTAACGGCTACAAGGACCAGCGTTGTGGGAGGACTGTTCCTAGTAGACATCTCTTATTGCTGACTCTACAGCCCTTTTCTGGGGGATCAGCCCGTCGCTAGGCCGCTACCTGTACACAAGACATCACAAACAAAGAATAAACGCAAACAAACATCCTTGCATCAAGTAGGATTCGAACCCACTATCCCAGTGTTTGAGCGGGCAAAAACAGTTCACGCCTTAGACCGCGCAGCCACTGTGATCGGCCATTGCGGACAATAAATCGATTTAAATCGATAGGAAAATCAAGGTTTCTTAATTCCCGATGGAATTTCAAGAATATCTTTAGCATATGTTATTTATTTATAATTGTGATGTTGCAAGTGGCTTAAGACCTTGAAATATAAGCACACCGACTGTACCTTCCTTCAGTTTCTGAAGCTAGTAAATTATCATATACCTTCGGGTTCCATAAAATGCTGGGAAATTCTTGAGTAGCTGCAGAATTGGCGGCTCCTCCAGAAGGGCTCAGCTCCATGAGTAAGTAAATATACATATACTGTATATATGTAATGTATCGGTGAACTGAAAATGTTTCAATTGATTGCAATACGCATATAAAATCTAATGATTCTGTTTCTAACAAAACTACGTGTATAATGAAGAGTCTTATTACATTCAGATATAAACACAGAATAGAGTCCTTCTGGAGAAACTAATAGTCGCTCAGTTGGACAAGAAATTCCTTGTCTTCATTAATATGTTCACAAGAGACCGTCATCATACCCTGTCTTGAGCCAGTTGAATCTGTTCTACACCCCTCATACACTAGTCCTTTCATGTAAATTTTAGGTATCGTTTAATCTAGCCCTAAGTCTTCTAAGTTTACTCTCCAATTCAAATTTATTGATTAAAATTGTGTATGAATTTTTCATCGCCACCATGTCTGCAAAATGTTCCGCCGTTCATATCCTCCTTGATTGAATCGTCCTAATAATGAATCTGCTTGGTGAAGAATACAGATTCTGAAGATTTCTTTGTATAATAATTTCCATATTTGTTTTACTTCCTCCCTCGTAGGTCCGGATATTCTCCTCAATACTCTGTTCAGAAGCATCCTCAGTCTTACGATGAAAGACAAACGTTAATACCCATAGAAAATGACGGGTAGAACAATAAGTGTGTTTTCAAAATTTCAAAAAAACTTAGTTGCTTTTTTTTTAGATACGGATTTGTATACCCCTGTTAAAATGAGTGTAACGGAGTGTATCGGACTGCATGGTAAACCACAGTGGAACTTCTGCACGTGACCCTCGGACGAGGTCAGGACCTTTGAGAACCTTGCATGTTATCCTTAAGAAACCCGAGACGATGCGCGCGCACTTTCACGCCCTCCAGTGATAAAAGTCGCGATTATTCATCTGTGACACTGATTTCAGCGGGATAAATAAGTTCAACATCAATATTAGAAATTTCAGCGTCAAATAGTTCCCCGGTCAGTGAAACTCAGTTCTGAAGTCTAATGTGTCATATGTTATATTTGAGGTTATGACAACAATGACTGTGAACAGTGCTAGCGTCTGGGATTGACTCCATATACCAACGTTTTGGAGAAGCGTATTGCATACGCCTTCAGTGCCAAAGAGCAAACCAAACGAACATCCAGCAAGAAACAGGTGGCTTTACTTTTGAACCCTCAAGAGGGAGGAAGTGCATTCTGATTAACTTCACTGCTTCACATCCATGAAGACAACACTCTTTTAAACAGTTTCTTGTTAAAATTGTAAAGGGTTTTATGCTATTTAGATATTAAATAATTATCGCAGCAATTTATGTCCGCCTGATTATGAACTTCCTTAAAGCGGCACACACTGATTCACAGACCACATGAGATGAATTGTCAGTTCGATTCAAAGTAGCGTAGTTGTTGAAGTTCATGAACATTCATAAGCACAGACAATTCTTTTGACATAATTAATAAAAGACGCCTATTACCAAACTTTTCTTTTGTTGCTAGTGGGGTGGGACTAAGTCCCTTGTACTGCGGCCACTTCTGGCCTATTGTACCAGCCCCAGATGATAGGTGAGGGTGATTGTGGAGCAATTGGTGGAATAAAGACTGGCAGGGGAAACCGAAGTACTCGGAGAAAACCTACCTCAGCGCCACTTTGTCCACCACAAATCCCACTTGACCAGACCCGGGATCGAACCCGGGCCGCCGCGGTGGGAAGCCAGCGACTAACCGCTTGAACTATGGCGCGGCCTTTTTACCAGACTTAGTTGATCCATAATATATGTCTTTGTTACAGAGTATAGTGTGGGGGCGGGCGTTCGAAGTCAGAGGCGAAGCGGCATTACCATACCTGGACACAAGAGAGTGCCAACTGGGTGGCTACCACGTGCAACTAACATCTTTCTTCCCACATAAATTAGCACATCGTTTGGATTCCGACAGCACCAGTGGCCCACAACCCACATCATTCCCTGCACTGTTCTATGTCGCGACACCATCCAACAGATTGTGGCTGGGTGACGCACCTCTAACAGAAATCGCTTCTCAGATTGTAGAGTGCAGTGGGCCCAGTGGTCATAATGTGGAGTACTTGCTGCGTCTTGCAGGCTTCATGCACGAGTATTTGCCTGAAGCTGTGGATGAACACTTGTTCACACTGGAGTTTCTGGTGAGATCAAGGATAAAAGAACAAAATCTGTGCTTAAAGACACTGATGGGAGACTCTCTGATGCCTGCTTCGCCTCCAGCAACACCCCCACATGAACTGGAAGACGCCGATGAAAACAATGCTATTGGCGGTGACCCTGCAGTCAGACCAGACTCGTTCCAATTCACTTCACGAGTGCCCCCAAAGAAACTCCGTTGCCTCAATATTTGATTTTTTGCCTTCTATACTTGCGGGAAAATACTCCGTGACCTTCAAATTTAGGTCATAATTAAACATAGAGACAAATATCACCAAAGATGGCACTATGTGTCAGTTCTGATTAATTTTGTCTGATGACTTTTTAATGCTGTATTATTCTGGAATATGATTCTTGATACCTACTGCATGAGTAAGTTTAGAACATACTAGACTGAAAACCTGGCAGGTCGATCTCATTCTTGAGTATTATCTAGGACTTCAGCTGCTCACTTGCCTGGACATCTTGCTGAAGGAAATCTGATATTCGTGATGTATATAGGTAATCATGAACCTTATGAGCAGAACCAGCTTCATGGCACCGTTGAATGGGACTCATGTAAAGAAGATTACAAAGATTGATTCCAAGAAGTTGTTTTCATTGGTGTGCCTGTGGGGATACAGGCTCAGGCAGTGGACTCATCATTGCCTCCTCACATCTGTCTTGCCTGATGGGTGTCGAGAAACTATGGGTTTCAGGTTTGTGCCATATCAAAACTGGGAGTTGGATGTCACCAAAGAAACCACAAAATATAAACTCTCATTAACTTCATGCAATGAGTCTGAACCACATTTACACGAATCTGTGAAGATGCAAGTAATGTCCACTAAAAAGACGGAAGGAAAGTTTAATCTTTGTTGAAACTTGATGATAATGATTCTTGAGAAGTAAAGTTTCCTTCTAGATTGTAAAACAGAGAACCGCCTCCAATCCAGAATGTGAAATAAATAAAATTGAATATACTACTACTAATAAAGTAACAAAATAACTGCATAACGCAGTTAATGGAGCTTCTTCCATGGTTTTCACTTTCAAGCAGAAATTTGGAAAATGTAAATAAACGGAGCAAACTCTTCCATAAAGCTGCAGATTTAATCACACAGTAAAGAAATATAAGGATTTCTCCCATTGGTGTTTGTCCTGCAAACTGACTGTGCTGATATTCCAGTTGGACCAAAGAATTTGCTTGTTTCATTGATGTGAATAAAGTATGATTTATTTTAATATTACTGTTTTATGGGGTGTGAGCCATGTAGTCTGACAGAAAGGTACCAGCTTTGTAGACAAACCTCCTGCCTCTGTCTTCAGGGCAATAAATATCCTCAGATGGAGGCATCAGGTTCATCCAAAATGTCAGTAGATACCTAGCTCCCAGACTACAAGATATAACATCCTATGTGAGAGCCATCATCATGCTTGCCATTGTAAGAACATCAAATCTCACATGTGTCTTATCTGTCATAGATATTAAAAAAATGCTGCACCCGAGTTGAAATGAACATCTGAAGACAGAAAGATTCAGTGGAGAGTGCTACAAATGTAACTGAAATTACCAAAGATGTATTTAATATACTGAAATATATTTTCTTTTATTTATTTGTTTGATCATAAATCAGAATATACATTCTATAAGCTTATATTATGGCTGTTTAGATGACTTGATGAGGAGTCGTCCAGCGGCAAATCCTCAATAATTCAAATCAGGTCAATTGGCCAGTTTCGTTTGAGTTGTCTGTTGTCCACTCTTGTCGATAGCATCTTTAGGAGTGGGTTTTTGTGAGTTATGATTTTGTTGTGATGTCTTTTGCTTTTTTGTTGGATGACATCTTGTACGGAAGTTATACCGAGATCGGTGTGGAGAGTTGCGTTGGAGACATACCCTGGTGCGTCGACTGTCATTCGTAGGATCTTAGATTGGCTTCTTTGGATTATTGCAATATTAGATTTGCTGGCACAGCCCCATAATTCCAGGCCATACGTCCAAATAGGTATGATTATAGTCTTATAGATCAGAATTTTATTTTCAACTGTTAGTTTTGATTTTTTTCCTATCAGCCAGTTTAACTGTTTAATGGTTAAGTCTACTTGCTTTCATTTCTTGACTACATGCTGCTTCCATGTTAATTTGCTGTCTGTAGTCATACCTAGGTATTTTATTTCTGCTCTGAGTGGTATTTGGATATCATTGATGTATATGTTAGGTGCCGGCTTTTTTCGTAGAGTGAAAGTTTTGTATAGTCTTGTTTTCATTTATTCTGATACGCCACTTCTAGAACTAATTTTGTAATGATCTAAGGTGATGCTGAAGGTCTGTTGCTGCTCTTTCTGGGTCATACTGATATTTAAGAAGCCTATGGTAATAATAACTGATGATGTAAATCTACTGGGAAATAAAACAGATGTCGAAAACTAAAACACAAAAATTTTAACTGACCTTAGTAAGGATAGAAGTAAACGCAGAGAAAACTAAGCATATGTTGCTATCTATTCACCAGAATGCAGGGAAAAATCATGACATAAAGATAGCTAACAGAACCTTTGAACATGTGGCACAGTTCAAATATTTGGGAACAACAGTATCAGATCAAAGTTTGATTCAGGAGGAAATTAAGGGGAGAGTGAATTTGCGTATTGCTTGCTACAATTCAGTCCAGAACCTTTGGTCTTCTTGTCTGCTGTATCAAAACATAAAATCGGGATACACAAAATTATAATTTTGCTGTGGTTCTGTATGGGTGTGAAACTTGGTTTAAGGGAGGAACGTAGACCGAGGGTGTTTGAGAACAGAGTGTTGAGGAGAATATTTGAACCAAAGAGAGATGAAGTGATGGGAGATTGGAGAAAACTGCATAATGAGGAGCTTCATAACTTGTACTCTTCTCCAGATATAATTAGAATGATGAAGTCAAGGAGGATGAGATAGGCATGGCATGTAGCACACATGATAGAGAAGGGAATGTGTACAGGATTTCTGTGGGAAAGCCAGAATGAAAGAGACCACTAGGAAGACCAAAACACAGGTGGATTGATAATATTAAATTGAATCTTAGAGGGGTAGGATGGGGTGGTCCGAATTAGATTGATCTGACTTAGAATAGGGACCAGTGGAGATTTCTTGTGAACACAGTAATGAACCTTCAGGTTCCATAAAATGTTGTGAAATCCTTGAATAGCTGCACAACTGGTGGCTTTTCAAAAAGGGCTCAGCTCCATGGAGTTAATTAGTTAGTGGCAATAATATGTTTCACAGTTAACACAAGTAGAGATAATAATGCATTAAATTAATATGTTCCTTGTAAAGCAAATAAGTCGCAATAATTCGTTTAAGTCTGTTACTTCAGTGTGTGAATTTATCTTGAGGGGCCTGTAAGTGAAAATATGAATCTGAAGGTACACCATATTATATGAAAATAAGTTAACGAAGTTTCATGTACCTCATTGTGTTCTGATGTCTGCTTATACAACCTGCAGAGAGTTTTATTTCCTGTGCAGGAGAATAGGTTTGTCAAAATTGTGAAGTAAATTGGTCCCATTATCCATCATGGCTATTGTGAAAAATAATAATTCCATGGACAATGTGAAAAATATTCATAAAATAAAGCATGAAGATGTGGCAGCTATAAAAGCATACATAAAATCCATCTGCTGTTTTGCAAAACAAAAGACCTGTGTCAGTATGTTTGCATTTTCTACTGGTGTATGAATGTCAGAAGTATATTGAACACACTCATAGAATCTAGGAACTATCTAATTATGACATAATGGTCCATGTCGCTGACATAGTAGACGAATTGTGGTACAAAGTATTTATATCATGAAACAGTGAACTTTTCATAACAATATTTTGTCACTCTGTGTGTTGAATATTGTAAAGAGACAGTTACATACAAAGGAATAAGGAAAGGGATATTTATAGAAACTGCTTCAGAAGAATATAGCCCTACATATTTTTTTTTTTTGTATTTTTAAGTTCTTGTTTATTTAAGACAATATATTTATGTTATACTAGGGGCCCCATTACCCATTATCCAGACATAATATCATAACATCCAGTACTGAAAAGATATGTATGTATAGATTTCGAGAAGTTCTTTTAAATAAACATTTTCATGAAAATGATGACAGGGAGGCTATTTTTGGCAGGTCCATCCACCAGCAGAATAAGCAATATCTGCTGCCAAAATGTGTAAGGCTGTGTTGGCTCGCTATGTGACCATATTCTTATGCAAAAACATTTTTATTATATAGAGAGATTACTTACTTACTTACTTACTCACTCACTTATGGAGTTGAGAGATTTGTGAAGAAAACCGCTTGAAATCAGTACCTCTGTTACTAAATCTTAAAGAATATTCTAAAGTGGTTAAATGTGTATCAGACTTTAGGATTGCTAGGGTTCTGGACTTTAACCTATCATCTAGGATTTCAAACAGAACATAAGGTTTTGGAAACTTGGTCTCTTCCAGGCCTCAGATGAAAAGGTGGTGAGGCATCTGAGTCCAGTGACTGTGATCAGTTCTGTGTAATGAATCAAAGTGAGTAGTTCTTCCCAATGTTTTCACCTGAGCAGAAAAACAGATCCAGTTTCCAAATTTTGCATCATGTTGGAAATACTAAATGATGGCCAAAGTCCAGAAACACTATAGTCCTACTTATAACATGTATTATTTTCTCCCTGAAGGGTAATAAACTTCATGATATTTAAAATTATGACTAATACTTTATGTGTTTAGAAATATTCTTCATATAATTTAAACATCGTCTAGTTACCTATTACAATTCTATAAGCAAACGTAAACCACCCATTATGCACTTTCAGTATATATCGTAACACATAATAAAACAATCAAGTTAGCATCATGGCAAGAAAATGTATTATTACAAAATAATCATTTGTTACACTTCAAATAAACCTCAGCAAACATCTCATCTTCAAGTTTATATACACATGCCATTGCACTTAAATGCATGATATTCAATCTCCATTCTGCATGAGCAGGTCTTGTATGGAGAGCTAGAACAGCTGAGTCAGTACGTCTAGTCTACGAGCTGGAGGACCAGGATCGGGGTTCAATTCCTGGTGGGAACAGAGAATTTCCTCTTTGCCGGAGTGTGCAGATCTTCTCTGAGGCTCACCTGGCTTCCTAATGAATGGGAGGCTCTTTCTCTAGGGTTGATGGAGATTGGTCTTGAAGCTGACTACTCACCTCTAATTAGTGCTGAGGTTAAGAATGAGTGGACCTATACCTCTACTCCCTTTATGTCTTCATGGTGTAGTGCATGATTAAGCATAGAGGTAACATTGTCTCGGCCTTACTTGTATTACAAACTGCTGACCGAAGATTTAGTGCTTCAACGAATAAATTATTCTGCTCAGATAACTGAGTAATTTTCTTGTGATGTATCTCCCTTGTTCACCTCTTGGTTACTAGATGACAGCATATTTGATAACCATTCCTATGCACACAAATACACATAATGCGCTTGTCTAATGACTGTGATATACTATGCTTACTTATATAGTTAAGAAAATTTTCCGCATTAATGGAGAAATAACCAGTTTCCCTTATACAGCTTGTATATTATTGATTAATGTAGGAATATTTATAGGAACATGTAAGCCAATTATTAGCATTTAGAGCAAACGGTTATGTTGAGTAAGGGGTACGCAGTAGCGTAGTTTCCAGTTGATATCATTGGATTTTTCCATTGAATTAAATTTTCCAGCCGCACTATGGCCCTGGGGTTGACACAGAAGTGTGTGCCAGGAATCCTCCTGGGGGTAAAGGTGCGGCCGGAGCATAAGGCTGACAACCTCACCGCCATCCGTGACCCAACTGTCTAGAAAATGTGGGAGCCTCGACGTCTCACAACCCTATGGGCCTCCACAGCCTGTTACAGGGATAGTTTTACCTTCTTTTATGTTCAGTAGTGTTAACAGATATATAATTAATAGTTTACGCGAAGAATATTTTTTTTCTGGATTGTAATGACACGTAATCTGGTAGGAGTTTACCGACGTTTCCGAGAAATGTACTGCTTCCATCTTTAAGGGTTCCCCTGTACTGCGACCACTTTTGGCCTATTGTACCAACCCCAGATGATAGGTGAGGGTGATTGTGGAGCAATTGGTGGAATGAAGATTGGCAGGGGAAACCGAAGTACTCGGAGAAAACCTGTCCCAGCGCCACTTTGTCCACCAGAAATCCCGCTTGACCAGACCCGGGATCGAACCCGTGCCGCCGCGGTGGGAAGCCAGCGACTAACCGCTTGAGCTACGGTGCGGCCTTTCTTTAAAGTTGGTTAGTAACCTAAACGTGTAACCAGAGAGTAGAGGATAGGGACGCCTGACTTAACGATAGTCTCTTTAGCGCAAACCATGTCACTGTTAGTTGTCACCCTTCAGGGAGTCTGACTTTTAGTGTAGTGAATTAATATTTTATTTTATTACGTTCTGCAATGTTAGGCACATGAAAGGCTCAAGTAACGGTGTTATTTAATTCAAATTGTTTGTGTTAAGTATTTTTTTTTTTTTTCATTGGCGCTACAGCCCTCATTTGGGCCTAGGCCTCCCTCCATGAAACTCTCCGTTTCACTTCGGTTTACTAGATTTTAGACATATGGTAGGACTCCTTGGGCGGGTGATCAGCTCGTCGCAAGGCCTCTATCTGTACACAAGGTACCTACCCTAGCGGGTGCAGACGCATTGTGATTTCTGCCCAGTGCTCTGAATGTCAAAGTGTTAAGTATTATAGCCATCTATTATAGGCTACTTGCCTATATCTTGCTTTAAATTACTATGTCCTTTTGTATTTTTTTAATAAACAAATGACGCTATGTGAACATATTGACTGTATTGTTTTATTTTTGGTTCCTTACGTTCTTTCTTTCTTACTATAAATAATATCACATAACTTTATATGAGCCCTTGTGTTATTAATAAACAATAAACCCTTCCTCATGGAGCGGATTAAGATTGTACTGCCGCCATGTTAGTAAAAAGCGATGAAGAAAATTCAATGACCTCATACTGTGGAAAATTTTAAAAATTGTCATGAAAATAATTATTTGATTTAAAGATTCGGGATACATGGACGCAATGACGGGCTACAAAAGCTTTGATTTTATGTAAAATAAAATAAAGTAAGTGATTCAGTGGACATGTTATGTAGCACGCATGGAGTAAAAGAGGAATACATGTAGAGTTTTTGTTGGGAGAACCAGAGGGAAGGAGACCACTGAGATGACCTAAGACATAGGCGGTAGAATAATATTAAAATGGATCTTAGAGAAATATGATGTGGGTTTATATAGACTGGATTAACGGGACTCATGATATGGGCCAGTTGAAGGCTCTTGTGAACACTGTAATGAACGTTCGCGTTCTATAACATGCTGGGAAATTCTTTAGTAGCTGAGCCACTGGCGGCTTCTCAAGGTCTCAGCTCCAGGGAGTTAGTCAGTGGATCCGTAAGTTTTAATTTGGTCAGTTCCTGGGTGCTGAGGTTTCTGTGGTGGCAAACTTTCCTATTGCAGTCTACTGGTTTATGACATCATGTGGTCGGGTAAGTGGTTAACAGTCTTTTAGGGTAATTGACTCTCAGGATCTACAATAGGCATTCATCCGTTTCTGCACTGTGCTGAGATTAGCGCATTAGTCACGTTGAGAATGTTTCTTCTGAAACTTTGTATGCCTCTCTGTCTACCTTCTCTCCCGGGCGTGCTACGTGCCTTGTGCATCTAATCATCATTCTACTGATATTAAACGATGATTACTAGTTATGAAGCTGTTTATTACGTAGTATCTGTATTGTCGTGTCACTTCATCCCTCTTATATCCCCTGTTCTGCTCAGCACACTGTTCTCGAACACTCTCAGTCTATGTTTTGCGAGTGACATGAGAAATCAAGTTTCAGATCCATACAAAACTACGTGTAAAATTATAATTATATACGTGTATATAAAATCTGGGGACACGCTGTAGCGTAGTTGGTTGATGCACCATGCTACAAGCAGGAAGGTCGCGTGTTTGATTCCCGATTGGATTTTTGGATTTTTCAATAAATCTACTCCTTTCAGCCGCACTATGGCCTTACGTCGATTCAGCTTGTAACAGAAATGAGTACCGGGAATCTTCGTGGGGGTAAAGAGCGGCCGGTCAGCGCGTAAGGCTGACAACCTTACCGCCACCTGGGAGCCGATTTTCTATAAAATGTGGGAGCATCAACGTCTCAACACTATGGCACTCCACGGCCCGTTAAAGTGGTATCGTTGCTTTTATATATATAATATAGCAGCCGGGATAGTGTAGTCGGTGTAGCGACTGGCTACGGGCTGGACGACGGAGGAGTTCGAGTTTAAGTCCCGGTAGGGTCAAGATTTTTCTCTTCCCACCCAGCCCTCATATCCAACCCTGTATAATGGGTACCGGGGGTTTTCCCCCGACGGTAGAAGGGCCGGGGCTTGAAGCTGACCATCTCCAACCAGTGCCGAGGTCAAGAATACGTGGACCTATGCATCCACTCCACCATACGCTTTCATGTGGTGGTGCTTAATTAGTTAAGCACACGTACAACTTTATGTATTATAACGGATTTGTTCAAAGCGTTTTTGGGCAACGGCTCATTAAACACGTTCCAACATATAACAATGGAAAATGTGTTTCAGTGGACGAAAGTTATAGCTCGTTGGTAGGCAACAGTTAGCTCGCCAATGAGATTGCTGGCCAGGAATCGCGTTACTTGTGTTTTCTGTGTTGTCCGTGTGGAGCCTATATAACGAAGACCTGTTGTAGCTTAGATTAGAGCATAGTGCAGTGTAGTTTAGAGTTGGTTGCAAGCGGTGGGGCTGTGAAGAGAAGACTTTATGTGCAATATTTGGAATGTATAATTCAGTGAGGCCCTTTTACTTCCTGTGTTATAATTGCGTTGCTAGGAGACGATAGGTGTGGGTGTGACAGTGAATTATAAAGTGTAAAAATAGCGACAGCGATATAATTACTTGTAATTACTGATGGTGTATATCAGGAGTAAATAAACCCTTTCATCCAATCCGGAACCCGCGTTATTGGTCACTAATACATGTGGCAGTATATTAATCTTCATATACCAGACGGTTTTATTATTTCCCAGTGTGTGTTAGTTTCAATCACGTAATGCAAAGAAACTATGAAGTAATATAAAACTGCAGTAACGTTGAAATGGAATTAGCTTAGTTCGTGATATCTCGCAGTGAAAAAAAGTTACGTGCAATAAAATGCGAGGCCACTCCTGGGCATGTGCGGTATTCCATCGTTGTTACGTCTTATATTCCTTTTTGGTGACCTTGAAGATAGCGTTGTTGCCGCCAGAGATATTTCACGTCTTTAAGAGATCCTTTACTCTGCTCCAGGATGTTGCAAATTGAATGTTGTCTCCTACGTAACATTAATTTCAAAGTACAGGAGGTTATTTCCCATTCTTGTCTCCAAAATACAGACTTAACTGAGTGACAGCGTCTCAGAAAGAATAATTTTGGCATGGATTTTTGGTTAGTTTAGTTACTTAGTTCGCGCTTGCAGTGCCAGATTCTTTTCCTAAATTAATACACTAAATGTGGCTGTCATGTTGGTACCCTTTATCAACCTTCACAAATCATATGTCATAAAAATGTCATTATTGTTGCACGTAGTCATTGTTAAGGTAACTCCAACACGCCCACTCTCCCTAACTGCCTTCTGGTTATTCCTAATAAGGTTCATTAACACACCTGACTCACACGGAACGCTAAGCCTTAATTGAAAGTAGATTTGAAGTTATTTTCTAGGATTTACAAAACGCTTCTTGCGGCCATTTTAAGTAGTGTGAATGGTCGCAACAAGACATGGCATTGTGATGGGATTTTAATGAATCCAGGAATTTACAGAAGGTTTGTTATATGGACGGAAGGCCGCGGGAATTACCAAGGAGTACCCGCAGTTAGCTTTGCTAGTTCATCTTTGTGAATGGTTCACAATGTTACTTAGTATAATGAAGTGTAAATTATACTATCCACATATAGCTCGCTGAGTACGTCATCCTATTCGTTTTTTGCATTAAATGCTTAAAAGAAATGTTCAAGTATGGCCGCCAGAATTTTATTACACCAAAACCTCTGGGCGGACTTAAAAGAAGTTCCGTTGGAGGTATGCAATTAACCTTTAAAGGCAATTTTTAATCATCGTCATCATCTTCAAAGACTAGGACATGCTTGGTCTGTTGCGTGCTCTTGAGTATGTTTGTCTTTATTGTACGCATCCCTTTGTGTGTCGTACGAAAAATATATACTATAGTAAACGAAAGTAAAATCTAATCGACGTTGTTATATTTTAGCGTCCTGTTGCACTGATTTATGTCCATGATTTATTCTGACCGTCTTACAGTGCATACATTTATTCACCTTACTCTTCTCTCTTGCACTACATGTTTCAGCACTAAAGTGCCATCTTCAGGCGCTTTTCGATGTACGTCGAACTACTTCATTGCATACCCTGTTGTCTTTATAATAAATAACTAAAATATATATTCGTCATATATATTGATAAATTTTAAATATTAAAACTGTTCAGGATTTGTGAACACACGCAGTCACAGGAGCAAGGCACAACACAAAGCACAATACACACATGAAAGTAGGAAGAATACTCCGATAGAAGAAGATAGGTGTGACTCGCATATTGAGATAAGACATAAGGATGACAAATCCTGAACAGTTTTAATATTTTTAATATTTAAAATTTATCAATATATATGACGAATATATATTTTAGTTATTTATTATAAAGACAACAGGGTATGCAATGAAGTAGTTCGACGTACATCGAAAAGCGCCTGAAGATGGCACTTTAGTGCTGAAACATGTAGTGCAAGAGAGAAGAGTAAGGTGAATAAATGTATGCACTGTAAGACGGTCAGAATAAATCATGGACATAAATCAGTGCAACAGGACGCTAANAGCGGGGAGTTGCTGTCACTCGTTTAAGATCCTGTCTCTGATTCCTGTGATGAGAATATCTGAAAAGCCTGTTACTAACTCCACATTCACATAACTGAGCGCCCGTAAGGAATTCATTGTATACTGTAGTTGTGGAAGCTTAAAATATTACAGTACATTACGTTACTTTTAAAGTTAGTCGGTGCGACATGAAGAATGCCGCATGATTTACAATTGCTTCGTCTACTCACACCAGAAGGAAAGCTCCAAAAGTTTTAGATGTATTTATTGCACTAATTTAAATAGGAGGGGAGGGAGACTTCCCAGGGAGCAAAGTATTTATCGTACCCTATGGAATGGGGGTTGTGAGGCCAGTTACAGTATAGCCAACCTGTGATTAAAATATTCCTTTCTTGAGAAGCCATCAGTTGCTCACCTACTCGATGATTTCCCAACATTTTATGGAACTCGAAGGTTCATTGTCATAATCACAAGAGCCCGCCACTGTTCCCTATCCTGAGCCAGATTAATCCATTCATAACACCCGATTCTGTTTCTTCAAGATCCATTTAAACATCATGAACCCACCTACGTCTAGTCTCCATAGCGGGGTTGTTTCCTTCTTGCTTTCCCATCCAAATCCAATGTGTTCTACATGATTTGCCCATCTCATCCTCTCTGACTCGACCATGCTGATTATAATTCGCAAAGAGTACGTAATGAAGCTCCTTGTGTATATTCTTTTGTTTAGTGGTAGTTGTAAATTGATGCTAGGCTTACGGTTGTCACGTGAGTTGAAGAATTATGCGTTTGTGCCTCCGTGGTCTAGTGCTCAGAGTTCCTGGCTACAGTTCCAGAGGTCCCGGCTTCGATTCCTGGCGCTGCCAGATTTTCTGAGAAGTAGTTGGTCTGGAACGGGGTCCTCTCAGCCTCGTGAGGATAATTGAGGAGCTATTTCAAGGAAATAGCGTCTCCAGTGTAGAAAACCGCGATTAACGACCGTGGGGGTTCGTTACACTGACCACGTGACACCCTCTATCCGCAAAAGTTGGCACTAACTTCGCCGATAAGCTGCGGTCGCTCAGTCGGTATAGTTCGCTTGCGGACTACATGCCACGGAGTGTTTTGGTTTAGTTTTAGTGCCTATGAGCAAGAGAAAGACCAAGAGCTTATCTGATATCTGGTAGGGTCTGCGACAATTCTCGATCCGAAGAGTTCTGTCTTCTGAGATATAACGCCCTGTAGCCCGTTGAATATCAACCGCCGATTCGGAGATACATATCGTCTCCATCTTCAGAGCTGAAAAATAAGTCAAGCATGAAGCAGGTAGCAGGCTGCTCTCTCCGTCACTACCGCCATGATCTGTGTTTAGGATCCAGTTCGCTAGACACATCCGGCAGCCGGTTATCTATGAGCAGACGAATATAGTAGGCCACTGTTTCTACCGGTGGTTGGCGGAGGACTCTCGGGGATGTGGAGTGTTGTTGTTTTTGAAAACTACTACGGTTCCTTTAATAAAGGTTGGGAGCTGGCGTAGCTCAGTTGTCATAGCGACGGCTGAGGTTCAATTCTCGGCAGTGGAAAGACATTTTTCTCTACTCCACAGCGTCCAGACCGGCTCTGGGATTCACCCAGCCTCCTCCAATCCGATGGGGACTTTCCCCGGTGTGAAGCGGCTGCACGTGAAATTGCCGAGATCAGGAATGGTGAGGTGTGCCTCCCCTCCTGCATACGTCTTCGTGGTGTGATGCCCGATTAATTAAACACAAGGACATATCTAACTTTGCTTTAATAAAGGTTGTTAAACATTAATATATTTTGAAATAATTGCTTATTTCAGAACTGAAGCATTTCATACAATTCATGCAAATAGGTAAAAAGGTAAAAATTAGTAAAAGTATCCCTGTAACAGGCCGTGGAGGCCCATAGGGTTGTGAGACGTTAAGAGTCCCACATTATCTAGACAATCGGCTCACAGATGGCGGTAAGGTTGTCAGCCTTACGCGCTGTCCGGCCTTTACACCCCAGGAAGATTCCTGGTACTCATTTCTTTTAGAGACTGAGTCGACCTCAGGGCCATAGTGCGGCTGGAAGGATTAGGTAAATTGAAAAAAAAAATCCACCTTTTCGGAACTCGAACCCGCGACCTTCCGGCTTGTAGCATAGTGCCTCAACCAACTACGCTACTGCGTGCCTCCATTCATGCAAATAACGGATCAGAAACTGTCCCATGCCGGGCGAGGTTTGAGCCTCAGCATTTACTCGCTATCAGTGGCTCCGTACCGTGGCCTGGTTCCTAACAGTGCGCACAGCAACAGCAATGCGAGTTCCGCCTGCAGGTGTCCGGGGCGCCGAGACCCAGAGGCTGAGTTTGCCTTTCCCACACCCTGCGGCACATCCTACCGGAAGTGACGACTTTCTCCCTGTCTCGAGGCTGATAACACCTGTTTTGATTTAGCTAAGGATACCCTCATTTCCCACAACCCCCTCCCCTCACCCAAAATTTCGCCTGCAAGCATGACACTTCGCGACCGCTGAGTAACCTGGCATCGCGGTGTACAATTAAGTGTGAATGTTAACTGACGTCAAAACATCAAATCTCATATGGTTAGTTAGTCAGTCAGTCAGTCAGATAGATAGTCAGCTAGTTAGATAAATTCCTGAGGTACGGGTAAGACTGAACCCACAGGTACTTGGGCCACTAATTGGCCTGTTATACCAGCCTAGGTTGATAAATGAGTATGGAGCATTTGGCGGAATGAGAATTGGCATGGGAAACCGAATTACTTAGAGAATACTTCTACCAGAGCCATTTTAGCAGCATTGGCAAAACAGCCCTTCCTTGTAAGATTCTGCCAGACTGCATCCGGCATTCACTTCTCTGGATTTTGCAACAATGTTTTCTTACATATTAAAGTCGTCAGCCTTGCGTCCAACCCCAACCTGGAGGCCCAGGTCCCTGTATTTATGTCCCCCGTGACAGGGTGGCCCAGTTATACCCCCGGGCACTCGGTTCTCTTTTCGTCGCCACGTTTTCTACCAAAAATCCCACATGATCTGACCTGGGATCTAACCCAGGCTGCAACGATGGGAACAGTCTGAGCTGCGCACTGCCTAAGTAGTAAGATCTGTCTGCACGCTCAGACATCCATGCCTTGAGTGGAATTCGAACCCACGATCCCATTGTTCCAGCGAGCCAAAACCGCGCGGCCAGTGTGAACAGCCCTTAGTAGTTAGAGTACGAAGTTAGTTATAGGCGCCGGGATAGCTCAGTCAATATAGTGACTTAACTACAGGCTCGACAAGCGGTGGATAGGAGTTCAATTCCCTTCAGGCCCTTCGTTTTGTCTTCTCCACTGCGTTCAGATAGACTCTGGGGCCCATCCTGCCTCTTATCTCGTGGACACCGGGAGCTATTCCTCGGGGGTGGGGGGGCGTAGTAAAAGCACTTCTTACTTAATTATATTATTTAAGTTCATTAGCGGCATAGTTAGCCTAGTTTCCTTTTTCTGAAAAAGTAAAAGTAAGCTTATGAGAATATCTTGCTGTCTGTCTGTGTATGCCCCCTTCATTTTTTATGCTTGTGAGATCACCTTGCTATCTCTCTTTGTATCCCCCCCCGTAATTTTGAATACGAGACTAATGATTTCGGTTTGCTGTCTATGTGGTTTTTCATGACGCCCGTGTCATATTAAAGGAAAGTAGACACTTAGTTCTCCCAGAATTTCTCGTTTTCTTATTTAATTGCTAGAAAACAACTTTTTTTTTCCTTGGCACTACAGCCCCAGTGGGCCTAGGCCTTCCTCCATGAACTTCTCCGTTCACTTTGGTTTTTGTAGATCTTACACATTCGGTAGCGCTCCTTGGGTGGGTGATCAGCTCGTCGCAAAGCCTCTACCTGTACACAAACATCCATGCCCTGAGTGGGATTCGAACCCACGATCCCGGTTTCCAAGCGAACGAAGACAGTACATGCATTAGACCGCTCGGCTACTGTGACCGGCAGGCAAAAACTTCAGCCGTTCTTGTAGATGCAGGGGGCTTAGGGTCTTGTTTCTTCACCTGAAGAGAGCCTCAACACAATAGTGAACCACTGTGCTAGATTGATAGCAGGTAGTTAGCTTAAGTTATGCTGTTATGTAAATGGGTAGGCAGTCAGTCAGTCACTAATTACTTAATTAGTAAGTTATGTAGCCAGAGAGTGAGTCAGGCTGCAACTGTCTTGCCTTGAAGACACTATTCTTGATTCCTATCCTGAAACTGACCTCTGTCATCACGTAAGCAGCATAAAGGCCGTAAATGAGAGAATTCCTAACTGTGTTATATCTCGGTCGTCATTTGTTTCGCCACGTGAAGGACACATGAGCAACGAGTAGCTGAGTAGACCTGTTCATTAAGCGGCCATCATCATCCTCAAGAAGCAGGACACCTCTACGATATAGAGTATTTGAGTTCCCATTTTAGGTTAAATATTTGTGATGAATTGAGCACAGAATATGCTAACAATAAATCCAATTATCAATCCAAACCCCGTCTATAGTCACTACATCACGTGATGACATCTTCATCTCACACTCTTCCTTTATTTTTCTTCTGTTCTTCCTTCTTTCTTTTCTCTTCCTGTTTTTATTCCTCCATTCCTCTTTTCTTCCTCATTTCTCCCTTTTTAATATTTGTTATATTCATACTTTCTTTATTTTCTTGTTTTTGCCTATTCATTCTTCCATTGTTTTCCTCTCCGTTATCCCTTTTGTATCGTCCTGTTTTAAATGTTTCATTCTTCTTCTTTTTAAATCTTTTTCCCCCTCTCTTATTTCTTCCTTCCTGTTTGTCTCCCTTTGTTCTTGCAACATCAGACATTACGCCAAAGCCCTTCTTCAAGAGCAGCGCCAGACTACGTCGCGGGTGAGTTTAGAACCTGTCCCAGATACGTTCCTATAAATAGTTTATCTCAGTCTGCTGTAATTCCTGCTCGCAACTTGGACCAACATTTCACTCGTGTCCCACCTCGCACCGTAATTGTGGAACTACATTAAGGTTGGCCAAACTCTTCCCTCTTTCGCCGACTGAAACCAGTCCACAGTATATTTCTGTAAGAGTCCACTTGCAGTTGGCCACTAATTTTCTTGACTGATCCATTATATTGGACCACTCCAAAATTAGTGAGATTGAGTCCACTTGTTACGTCGGCCACTATTTGGCCTATTGTACCAGCTCCGGATATTACGTGATGAGTGTGGAGCAGTCGCTGGAATGAGAATTGGCTAGGGAAACCGAAATATTCGGAGAAAACCTGCCACAGTGCCATTTTTTTTTCAGCAAAATAATTTACTCAAAAACACTTGGTGTTAGGCTCAAAATACGAAATTTAATGTAAATCCGTTTATTGGTTATGAACATCAAACATGCAGACGTGTAGATCTGACCTTCGTATTTTACACCCTGCGAAAAATGTCAGAAAGTTGTCTCTGTGCTTAATTAAGTACCACGCTATGAAGACGTATGGAGGGAGCGCACTTATAGCTCTACACATTCTTAACCTCGGAGATAAATAGAGATAAGCGGTCAGCTTCACGGCGCTGTCGCTTTATCCAAAAGAATAGAAATTCCATGTCGATTACATTGAAGGCTGGATGGGTCCCATAGCCGGTTTGAACACACTGAAGAAGAGAGAGAGAACAAAACGTTGTACCTTCCAAGAATCGAACCTTGTATCCCTCAGCCTTGTAGCTATATCGAGTTATCCTGCTTCGCAAAGCTGGACGTAATTTTGTGAAATGGTACATTAGGTGTCGCTACGAAATTTAGGGTCTTTTGGAATTTTTTAATAATCAGTGCCATTGAAGTAGGTTGTCCTTCTATGTGCTGCATATAGAAACTTAACGTGGCTGTGAGATGAAATTACGCAGTTTGTGGTTACCATAGCAACGAATTCTCGAGCGTTAGCGCGTTGCATGAACTAAGTTATGTAGTAAGGTTTGGACGAACGAGCGAGCAATTTCTGTTTGAGTATATGGATCTGTTCTTGAATAGCTGAACAAATGGCAGCTTCTCAAGAAGGGCTCAGCTCCATAAAGTTACTTATATCGCTCTATTGTGTGGGTAATAATAATATGTAAAATGTACCATCAGAAGGTCTATGTTTGACGGTTTCGTGAGTGTTATTCGTGACGCGGTAGCATAGTTGGTTGAGGCACTATGCTACAAGCCGGAAGGTCGCGGGTTCAAGTGCCGATGAGGTTATTGAATTTTTTTTTCAATTTACCTAATCCCTTCCAACCGCACCATGGCCCTCGGGTCGACTCAGCCTCTAACAGAAATGAGTACCAGGAATGTTCTTGGGCGTAAAGGTCGGCCGGCGCGTAGAGCTGACAACCTTGCCGCCATCTATGAGCTGATTGTCCAGAAAATGTGGGAATCTCAACATCTCACAAACATATGTGTCTCCACTGCCTGTTATAGGGATACCTTCACTTTACTTACTTTTTTCGTGGGCGATGGCGCTCAGCGTCCAGTCTTGCCTGTAATCGTGTTGGATCTGAAGTTACCATATCAGTGATTATAAAGAGCACCAACTTCTAGGATGCGAAGTTGTGTGCTCTGGTAGTATTTTCCTCCTAAACGCCGGTAAACTTCCACCACACTACCCTGCGTCACATATAAAATACTTTTGTTCGCAATAAGTTTGGGAAGATCGTACTCCATAGCACAATACAAAACATTTCCAAAGCCGATATTTTTGTAGTTTATGGATTTTATTGGTGCCTTATTTATCCGTTCATGTCCCTAATTAAATGGACTTTATTAAGAGTCACCCAGACTCCTGAGGTAACTGAGGAGCTATTTCAAGGAAACAGCGGCTCCGATCTAGAAAACCGAGATTAACGGCCGTGGGGATTCGTTCCGCTGACCACACGACACCCTCTATCCGCTAAAGTTGGTACTAACTTCACCGACAAGCTGCGGTCGCTCGGTCAGTATAGTTCGCTTGCGGACTGTAAGCCACGGAGTTTGTTTATTTTATCAGGAGTCAATATGGCTAAAAATTAGAATCGCTCAGTGATTACTATTGAACATTTCCTATATCGAGATACATTTTTATAACCTGAAGTTTAGTCAGACTGTTACAAGGGTTACTCAGAAACCTGTCTCTCCATCTTCTATCCTAACACATTCCAGAGCAAGCAAATGTGCGCAACAATAGGACGTCTATTGCTAGGCAACAGATCAACAAATTCACATCCTTAACAATATAGGTTGTTTTCTGCGTGGTTCGTACAAAGTGGCTGTAAGAAAGTGTTCGGCAGTATAGAAGAGTAGTCGAGTATGAAGAATCGAGTTTCGAGAAACCAGCCAGTCAGGATATGAGCTTGGGACCAGAGGAATTGAATTGAGTCGAGTCTTCGGAATCTGCAGTTGCAGGATAATGGCAGAAAGGAGTGAGGAGATGCAAAGGGATTTTCATGTGTGATTTGAAGTTACAGTGAAGCTGTTATAAATACGTTGCCAGGATGAGACTAGTGAAGACTGAGAACTCTATAGTGTGTATGTAAAAGTGAACTGCAAAGTGTGTAAATCAGCGATAGCTCTGTATTGCTGTAGTCCCGAGCTGTGAATGTATAGGGTGCAACAAATTCATTCACTCAACTAATTCAACCCCGTCTATGGTCATTAATACACGTGACAATATTAACCGCAGTGAAAACATCAAATCTCATAATAGAAATTATGTCCAATGGTTTAGAAGCTAATTATAGGCCACAGAGAGATAAATGGATTGGCAAACATGACGTTCCTGTAAGGCGTTCATTTCGTACTTTTTAAAGAGCTACTAATCCTGTAAAACCCGTTGGCCACTATATATACCACCTGCTTTGACACCAAAACTCACCATTCCGCCCAAACAGTGTATTTGTGTGTTCCGTATGGTTCTCGCAATAAACAGCGACTGTTTCCCTAAACAACATTAACCGGTTGGGCTTTGTAGCGAAGATATATTGTGTTCCCTGTGAGGTACGAACTGATATATGTATAACTTAGAAGAAATTTAGTCTTTTAAAGGGTTAATTTCTTATAGTCAAATTGCCTGAACCTACATACTTCCATGTTGCATTCAGTAATGTCTATTGAGATATGAGTTTGGGTTCGTTGGTAGATTTATAGCTCGGTAATAGCCGCCTGCCTGCAACGTGTTGGTAGCTGTGTGCTACGCAGAGTTACCGACGTATTTGTCTTCATGCCGTGGCTATAGGTCGAAAGATGAAGGATGAGTACTTTTTTGTGGTGTCACGTGAACCTCTTTACATGTAGATGGTTGCAGGTGTGGAAACAACGTTTCAAATTACATAATTGATCACGCGGAACTTAATAATATTTTCATATTTGAAATATTCAGTGTTTGAACCCAGAGTGTGTCTAAGGTTTTATATTTTCGTCACTAGTTTGAAGTGTATGCAGATATTATGGCTGTAAATCCGGGCCCAAGTTTCACGAGGTTCCCCTCAACCTCTATAGGCAAATACGAGTGTAGTGCTTCCAATCAGGCTACGACCACTTCCAGTCACACCCTTACCAAATCACTATTTACTTGCCACCAGACTCTACAGTCTGAGATTGTCATAAAATAAACCATAAATAAATAAATAAATGCAGTGATAGGGCATGATATGAAATGTTTATCTATTAAAAGGTAATACTTCTCCGTTCTTTTTAACATAATTTCCGGAACAAGTAACTCACTTCGCACAGATCCATGATTAGTGTCTTATATTATCACCGACACCGGGATAGCTCAGATAGTATAGTGACCGGCTGAACGGTCGAGAAACCGGTGTTAGATTCGCCACAAGAGATTTTTTTCATAGCGTTCAGAGGGGCTCTGGGACTCACCGGTAGGATCTTTCCCAAAGAAAACACGGCTGGAGTGTAAGCGTCATTACTCACCTTCACCTAGTTCTGAGTTAAGAATGCATGGAACTATACCGCCACTTCCCCATACGTCTGTATATCGTAGTGATTAATTAATTAAACATAGGGACATCATTACATTTATCTAACTAATGCTACGGAGAAAAGTCTTTGTTTAGAATATAATACTCTCCCTTCTAGTTATGTAAGTCCCCCCAATTAAGTGTTCACAAGGGCCTACTTGTGGACCTTATGTTGAGCCAGTTGAATCCAGTCTAAATTATGAAGCTCCTCATTATGTAGTTTTCTCCATCCTCCGGTTAATTCATTTCTCTTCGATCCAGACATTCTTCTCAACACCCTGCTCTCAAGCACCCTCAATCTATATTCCTTCCTTAATGTCACAGACCAAGTTTCATACCCATGCGGAACCACAGGCAAAACTATAGTTTTGTATATTCTAATTTTTACGTTTTGAGACAGCAGACGAGAAGACAGAAGTTTCTGGATTGAACAGTAACAAGCATTACTCGAGTTCAATCTCCTCTTAGTTTCCTCCTGAATCACGTTTTGATATGTTACTGTCGTTCCCAAATATCTGAACTGTGCCACATTTTCAAAGGATCTGTGAGCTATTGTTATGTCATGATTTTGCCTTGCATTTCGGTGACGAGACAGCAACATGTACTTAGTTTTCTCTGTGTTTACTTCTGGACCAACCTCCTTACTAGCATCAATTAAAATTTTATGTTTTCTATTTTTAGTTACTTTCTAGCAACAAAGTTGTTCTGGTCATAATTTATGGTTCTTTCCTCCCGTCTGCCTTTCGCGGTTCCAACCCCGGCACAGAATTTACTGTATGCATCATATGCTTTAACATTCCTAAGCTCCGAATTTTGCCCACAGAGTGTACGTATGCTTTTCGTATCCTTCTCACAGTAAAGAGCGGTTATTTCCCTAAACAGCAGTAGCCTGTATATCTTTTAAACGGACATCTAATGCAGCCTCTGTGAGGTAGGTATGGATCTGTAATTAGTGTGTAAATGCATTTTAATTTTCACTGGGTTCATGGTACTCACTTACTTATGGAGCTGAACCCTTCTTGAGGAGAAGACAAATCTGCAGCTACTCAAGAATTTCCCAGCATTTTATGGAACCCGAAGGTTTATTACCATATTCACAACAGTCCTCCACTGGTCCCTATCCTAAGCCAGATCAATCCAATCCATACAATCCCACCCTATCTAAGATCCATTTTAATATTGTCCACCCACCTACGCCTTGTCTTACCAATGGTCTCCTTCCTTCTGACTTTCCCACCAATATCCTATATGCATTAATTTTTTCTCCCATTCGTGCTACATGCCCTGTCCACCTCATCTTCCTTGACTTCATCATTCTAATTATACGTGGAGAAGGGGTTCATGGTACGGTAAAGTAAATTGTCTGTGTGCTTAAATAACTACGTTCCACGCCATGAAGACACATGGGGGAGTAAAGTAAGTAAAGTAAAGCTATCTCTGTACCAGGCCGTGAAGGCCCATAGGGAAGTGAGATGTTGAGGGTCCCACATTATCTAGACAATCGGCAAAAAAAATGGCGGTAAGGTTGTCAGCCTTACGCGCCGGCCGCGCTTTACTCTCCAGGAAAATTATTTATTTAATTCTGTTAGAGGCTGAGTGAACCCCAGGGCCATAGTGCGGCTGGAAGGTTTAGGTGAATTGAAAAAAAAAATTACATATGAAGTAGTGCAGGTATAAAGCAATCTCTCTTTACCTTGTTACTAGAAGGAGGTGACTGGTCAGCTTCACGTTTCGGCCGCTTTACCTCCGAGGAAAGATCCATCCGGTGCTAATTGGATAGGCGCCAGGGTGGTCCCCAGAGCCCGTCTGGACGCTGAGGAGAAGAAAAAATCTTTTGATTTCGCCAGTAATCGAATCCCGACAGTTCAGCCCGTCACTACACCGGCTCCTGAGGTCCTAGCATGACGAAACTCTATGGTAAAGTTGTCAGACAGTTTCTGGGACGGTAGATGTAAGGGTGAAATAACCCTAAATATTGTGGAGACGGACAGTTGAGTCCAGTGATAGTGATGATGAGGATGATGATAAAATCTTCATGCAGTTATCTTTTCGACACCCTGTGTCAATTCCTCATCTCTGTTTTCGTGAGCCCACTGAGTCATCTCCGATTGGCTCGAATGAAGGCAGCCGAAGAAAGGCCTGATGTCCGATTCTGAGGATCTCGTGCAAGAATTCTGTCCTGAGGAATGTTTCTTGTTTCGGGTTTTCTTCTTCGCTTCTTGTAACAACAAGAACGGCCTACGTGCCGAATTTAGCGCTGTGCGGTAGGCTGTGGCAAACTTGGAATCTAAATTTGTCTCCATACGTTTTTAATTCGCTTAGTGGGGGGTGGAGTCCAACTGGGTCCATTCGGCATGGCGACCACTGATTGGCCTATTGTAGCCTGTCCCGTGTGATTATGATGATGGAGAATTTGGTGGAATGAAGATTGGAGGGGAAACCGAAGCACTCAGAGAAATCCTGCTCCACAGCCACTTTGTTCACCACAAATCCCACTTGACCAGACTCCGGGATCGAACCCGGGCCGCCGCGGTGGGAAGCTAGCCACTAACNCTCCAGGAGTGGCAAACGACATGCTAATATTAATGCTGAAGTATTTTATGCAATGATCTAAATGTTGTAAATATTTATTCATTAAATATATATGTATTCTTACGTAGAAATACTATAAGAGCTAACCCTGTAACAGGCCATGGAGGCCCATGATGTTGTGAGTCGTCGAGGCTCCCACATTTTCACACAATCAGCTCACAGATGGCGGTGAGTGTGTCAGCCTAACACGCCTGCCGGCAGTCGTTTTCTCCCAGGAAGATTTCTGGTATTCATTTCTGTTAGAGGCTCAGTCGACCCCAGGACCATAGTGCGGCTTGAAGAATTACGTCAAATGAAAAAAATCAAATAACCTCATCGTGAATCGAACCCTCGACCTTCCGGCTTGTACCATAGTGCCTCAACCAACTATGCTTAATCTAATTTAATAAGATATAAATATTTTAAGACACATGTTCTTATTCACTTCACAGCTCAATTTAAATAATAGTAATCATGATGATCATCATCCACTTCAAGTTAAGCTTTTATTGGCCCGTTCCTTGTCAAGGGCTATCGTTCATCATCTTCTGTGCCGTCCGAAATTTCGTCGTCCATCCGGTTGTATTTCTTAACATTTTGGATCATTCTTCAATATTTCATTCTTAAGATGCGATCATTCCACTTGCTTTTGTAGCTTAACATTGTTTCCCAGGGTCTATTATTTTATGAAATTTAATCTGTTTATCATTTCTAGTTGTGTTTCTATATCGTTTTTTTTTGTATTGTATTGCTAAAATCTACACAGATACTCTTCAAATTATTTTGTCTTAGCTCTATGATGATGTGGCCAGAGTTCCTGGCTACAGATCCAGAGGTCCCTGGTTCGATTCCCGGCGCTATTAGATTTTCAGACAAATAGTGGGTCTGGAATGGGGTCCACTCAGCCTCGTGAGGATAATTGAGGAGCTATTTCAAGGAAATTGCGTCTCCAGGCTAGAAAACTGAAATTAACGGCCGTGGGGATCCATTGCGCTGACCACGTGACACCCTCTATCCGCTAAAGTTGGCACTAACTTTGCCGACAAGAGGCTGTCGCTCGGTCCGTATAATTCGTTTGCGGACTACAGACCAAGGAGTTTGTTTTTTTGTTTTGTTGAGTTACAATCAGTTCAGGTATGTGAACGATTTCATTCAATTTCTGTACCTATTTCTGAATGACCCTGTGTAGGAATTAAAGTACAGAATTTTTTCGGCTCGGTTAAGGCTGTACCAGTTTTCATGCTCCACGAGCTTCTATCTCTTCCGTCCGTTACTCAACACAAACGTCTATTTCCGATGACTAATGTCTCCATTTTGAAATAGGTCTTCATATAATAAATTATGACTTTCTGACATGCTTGTGCTTCTTTCTGCCTTTAAGAGGCACATTTCTGTGTTACACATGGGAACGCTCTGTCAGTGCCCGCAGAAACTGTAAGAAAATAATTAATTGTTGCACCTGACACTTCGGGAATTTTGGAAATGACATTACCACCTAGAAGGAAACGAAATGCTTTGCACTTTCAGTAACTTAAGAATTCATTAAGTAGCGTTTTTACCCCAACATAACATATTTCTATCCTTTTATTCCAGAGAAGGAGAGAGACTGACCCCCTTGGTACTTAGGCCCCAAATGAGCCTGCTTTACGGTCCCCAGACGAGCAACTTTTAACATTAACTAAAACTAACTGCATGGAGCTGAGCCCTTCTTGAGAAGCCACCAATTGTGTAGCCTTTCAAGAACTCCCCAGCATTTACGGAACCCAAAGGTTCATTACCGTGTTCACAAATCCCTCCTCTGGTCCTTATCCTGAGCCAGATCAATCCAGTCCATGCCATCCTATCTCTCTAAGATTCATTTTAACATTATCCACCCACCTACGCCTTGGTCTTCCCAGTGGTCTCTTTCCTTCTGGCTTTCCCACCAATGCCCTATATGCATTCCTCTCCTGCCCATTTGTGCTACATGCCCTGCCCATCTCATCTCCCTTGACTTGTTCATTCTAATTTTACTTGGAGAAGAGTACAAGTTATGAAGCTTCTCACTATATAGTCTCCTCCAACCTCCTACCACTTCATCTCTCTTCGGTCCAAATATTCTCCTTAGCACCCTGTTCTCAAACACCCTCAGTCTGTGTTCCTCCTTTAATGTCAGAGACCAAATTTCACACCCATACAGAACCACAGGCAAAATTATAATTTGTAAATTCTAATTTTTATGTTTCTATACAGCAGACGGGTAGAGGTCTTGCGACAAGCTGATCACCCGCCCAAGGAGTCCTACCAAATGTGTAAGATCTAGAAAAACCGAAGTGAACGGAGAAGTTCATGGAGGTAGGCCTAGGCCCACTGGGGCTGTAGTGCTAAGGAGAAAAAAATGTAGCAAACGAGAAGACAAAATTTGTGGACTGAATGGTAGCAAGCATTTTTTCCCCCTTGGCACTACAGCCCCAGTGGTCCTAGGCCTACCTCCATGAACTTCTCCGTTCACTTCGGTTTTTCTAGATCTTACACATTCGGTAAGACTCCTTGGGCGGGTGATCAGCTCGTCGCAAGGCCTCTACTTGTACACAAACACAGAAAAACGCACACGCACACACACACACACACACACAAACTAAACATCCATGTCCTGAGTTGGATTCGAACCCACGATCCCGGTTTCCAAGCGAGCGAAGACAGTACATGCCTTAGACTGCTCGGCTACCGTGACTGGCGGTAGCAAGCATTACCCGAGTTCAGTCTTCTCTTAATTTCCTCCTGAATCAAAATTGATTTGTTACTGTTGACCCCAATTATCTGAACTGTGCCACATTTTCAAAGAATTTGTTAGCTATCTTTAAGTCATGATTTTGCCCTACATTCTGGTGACGAGCCAGCAACATGTACTTAGTTTTCTCTGCGTATACTTCCAGAACAACCTCCTTACTAGCGGTGGAATAACACCTGATAGAGGTAACTGAAGTACCCGGAGAGAAACCTGCGCCTTGCCAGTTTACCGACCACAAATACCACATGAACTGCACAGGGTTTGTACCCGGAAGAGGAGCTATTTCAAGGAAATAGTGGCTCCGGTCTTCAAAACCGAGATTAACGGCCGTGGGGATTCGTTGCGCTGACCGCGCGGCACCTTCTATCCGCTAAAGGTGGCACTAACTTTACCGACAAGCGGCGGTGGCTCGGTCGGTATAGTTCGCTTGCGGACTACAGGCCATGGAGTTTGGTTTTGGACGCGGACACGGGGGCAAGTCATTCATTTGATCACCTGGATTTTCATATAAAAATGATAATTTATACGGGAGTAAAGGTAAAAATTAAAATTATTTTAAGAAATATTCTTCTGTCCGGAATACTCCGAGGCGATCAGTAAAGATATTCACAAGGGCCTTAAAAGCATAAATTTCTAAGCAAATTTTCTGCCTTCCGTTCCCTGAGAAACAAAATTATCTTGGCGCCCATGTCTGCATTACCTACAAAAGCGATGCCTCGAGTTTGCTTGGCACAAAACATTGTTAAAATCGGTTTTATGCTTTGAGAGTTATTTCATCAAACATCGTGAAAGTCTGGTTGTACATTTCTTGGTGTTTCACGAACGGAAATGAGAATATGACAAACAGAACAAAACAAGTGTGCAACAAGGCTCGCGCACAGGTAAATGATTTTAAATGTCGCAAGAATTCGGCCGGCTGTGCAGGTGCTGGCTGGCCTTGGAGATGTTAGCCTGGGAGCTGGGAACGCCACTAATGAGGACAGAGCCCTGCAACTGCAACGCACCTGACCCCCCCCCCCAGACATAGTAGCTATTATCTGCCTCCTTCGCATCACAAAGTTTGGCTAACTATATCCTGAATTTCGGCCTGAAAATTTCCTTCTTCGGCAAATATTGTTACAGTGATCAAATTTAAGACAGGGCAGTAGACAGGGTATGTAGAATGCACGACAAATACGTACATACATAAGGCAAAGCAGTCTCTGTAACAGGCCTTGGAGGCCCATAGGATTATGAGACGTCGAGGCTCCTATATTTTCTAGACAATCGGCTCACAGATGGCGGTGAGGCTGTCAGCCTTACGCGCTGGCCGGTCGCTCTTTACCCCTCAGAAGTTTCCTGGTACTCATTTCTGGGTCGATCTCAGGGCCATAGTGCGGCTGGAAGGATTAGGCCGATTGAAAAATCCGATAACCTCATCGGGAATCGAACCCGCGACCTTCCGGCTTGTAGTATAGTGTTCAACCAACTGCGCTATCGCATGCCACTGAAATGCATACATAGCTTGGTAGGAAAATACGAAGGAAAGGGAACACTAGGATGACCTAGGCCTAGATAGGATGATAATGCTGAAATTAGTATTAATAGAATTGGAGAATGTGTACTGAATTCATCTGGCTCAGGATATGGGTAATTGGCGGGCTACTGTGAACACGGCAATGAACCTTCGGGTCCCATAAAATGCTGGAAAACATTTGAATAGGTGAGCAACTATTAGATTCGCAACATAGACTGTAATCCTTGTGGTTACTTAGTTAGCTTGTCCCAGTGCCCTAATTTTGCACGAGATTTAGGTTTTCATTAGTCTTCTGGGATGTAACGCCGTGTTGCATTTCTCCTCTGAAGACGGTGGTAGCAGGTTTTTCTTAATCGTTGATAGCAATGTACCAGACTACACAACGTCACGTCTCAGAAGGCAATAACCCTCATTCTACTCTTAAAACTCGAAATGCAGAACTACTGAATGAAGGGAGCGGGCTCAAGTCACAATTCTGAAACTAACTAACTAACTAATTAACTGAAGTCCCAGGGCAACAAAATGTTCCTCGAGTAGTAAAGTAATTTCCCACGCTTTGTGAGAGATTCATTACCGTGTCTACAAGAGCCTTCCACTGATCCCTTTTCATAGCCAGATCAATCCACCCCAAATCTTCCCTTCCTAGCTCCTTATGATGTATTTTAATATTATCACGTGTACGTGTGTGACTTTGGATGTGGGTTTCTATTAGTGATTGGACTTATTGATCATTTATACACTCAACTCGTAGCTGCAAGTAATTATAGCACCATTGCTAATCTTCGTTACCGTTTGCTGTTACACAATAGTGTTCTCAGTCTGTTACAGCCTCCACTAGTCATTTCCTGGTAACGGCTTCTAACACTGGAGATTTTTCAACTTCCGCCCTCAAGCAGTTGCCTTCTAGCCACCGTCTCGCAACTCAACTGATGCTCAAAAATGTCCTGGTTATGACATCTCGACACGGACCGCTCAGAAACACCGTCCCTCACTCTTGTAATTCAATTGTTGCCTATTGGGAATCTATCACCTTGCAGCGGACGTTGTTTCATTGTTTGTTTCGCGGTAATTACCTAGCAACGGGTCTACATGCTACAATATTAGTATCCCATTTACATCTAGATCTCCTAAGTGATATCTTCCCTTCAATAGATATTGCAGGGATCAGAAATGTGTACACATTTAGTTCGGAAAACGTGAGGGAAAGAGACCATTTGGAAGACAGGATTATCTGAAAATATAACACTGAAACTATATTTAAAGAAAGGCCGCGCCATAGCTCAAGCGGTTAGTCGCTGGCTTTCCACCGTGGCGGCCCGGGTTCGATCCCGGGGTCTGGTCAAGTGGGATTTGTGGTGGACAAAGTGGCGCTGGGGCGGGTTCTCTCCGAGTACTTCGGTTTCTCCTGCCAATCTTCATTCCACCAAATTCTCCATCATCATAATCACCCAGGGCAGGTACAATAGGCCAATCAGTGGCCGCCTTTCCGAGTGGACCCAGTTGGACTCCATCCCCCAATAAGCGGAAAAATATTTAAATAAATGTGATTCATTCGACTCGGAATAGACACAAGTGACGGGGTCTCATGAACATGAAATTTGACCTTCCGGATTCATAAAACCTTGACCCTTATTGGGAAGTTGAGTAACCACTAAAGCCCATCTACTCGGTGAAGCCAAGGTACGTAGGTTATACCTTGTGCAGGCTGACGTACAGAAGAAACGCCCGATGTAAATATGTTTGAATATATTTGGCATATAAATACTCGTAGTATATTGAAAATAGGCTGCGGTAACTAAGTTTCTAAACAAATATTATATTTTGGGGCATTATCCATCGCTCTGTATTTATCTAAAAGTAACGTCCTCTTTATTCTTAAAATAGGACGCTGTTTTTAGACAAAGGCAGGACGATGGATAATGTCCAGAAACATGATATTTGTATTAATGTACCGTTGTCACAAACTTTTAGCTCTTATTAAGTTTCTAGTAATGACGTAATGATCTACTGCACGTGAAGATGACGCACCCTCGTTCCTATAATATGTAGGTGGGGTGTAGTTAATTAGCCATAGACACGCTTAACATGTATTTTTATTGCTAGTGGGGTGGGACTAAGTTCCTTGTACTGCGGCCACTTCTGGCCTATTGTACCAGCCCCAGCTGATAGGTGAGGGTGATTGTGGAGCAATTGGTGGAATGAAGATTGGCAGGGGAAACCGAAGTACTCGGAGGAAACGCCCCAGCGCCACTTCTCCACCACAAATCCCACTTGACCAGACCCGGGATCGAACCCGGGCCGCCGCGTTGGGAAGCCAGCAACTAACCGCTTGAACTATGGCGCAGCCCTAACAAAGTATGGTCCAGATTTAAGTTCCTCATAACCTAAAATGCATTGCGATTTTAACACTTCAGAAAACATCGATAGAGATTGTTAGGTTATGTTCAGAACCACAATAGACGAAACACAAACAAGAATATACCGACGAAGGCTGAGAAGAGTAGAAGAAGGAACTAAAACCTCCATTGATTTCGTGGGATACAATGACCTGAGTTCTTTTTATGTCTCAAAATTTCGGCAGAATACGAAGACCCACGCACATCTCACGCGTGATGGATTCGTACAAAGAACTGCTGTGTACCTGAAGAGTGTCTCAGAAGCAGTTCACGTCAATGACGAAGGATGGCGCGCGCCTCGGTTACCTGTGAAGCCGCGCTTACCATTGTGCAATATTGTCGATGCGTTACAGACAAAAACACAGCGATATGTCGGGGAAAGTTTCCGAAGTGTCTAGCATTGTTAGGCAGAAATTCAATAACACTACTATCTATGTAGAATAAAAAATTGGATGTCTGCATAGGCCTCAACAAGCTGTATATTATCTGTCTAAAATATTGTCAGGTGTATAAGTGAATATAGAGAGGGTTTCGGATAATTGGATTTATTGTCCACTTACAGGTCCTAACTAAAAATAACCATAACACTATCGCTGCTTTCCACATTACAAATCACTACACGCTAAATCTCCTCTGTCTTCTTTCACTAGATGTTTCTGGTAACGGATTTCAACAACAGAGATTCTTCAGCTTCTGGGGTCACTATTTTGCCTACTGGTTAACACTCCATAGCTGAATCCTCAACTCTGAATCACAGCGCAATTTCTTCTTAGCCTCCCGTGCAGAACTCAACTGAACTCATTGCTCCATCTGTCATGGTTATAACTTCTCGGAACGGATCACATAGAAAACATGGTTCTTCTATTGTTGCGTTCTTGTCCGTTGCCGCAGGAACGTGTTTACTAAGCTGTTGCCCAGAAACTGGTTGAGTAATCATATTTACTAATAATCTGCTGCTCCAGCAACGGGCGTATTTTCGTCACCGTTACCCAGCAATGGGTCTACAGGTTACAATATCTTCGAAAATACGTCATACCTTGTACTAGAAATCTTGGCGGGCGGAAGGTTCCGTGTGTTTAGGGAGATATTCGGAACAGTGAATTAGGTTCACATTCAATGATTACATAAAAACTATTACAATGTCTGATAATGACTCACGCTCAAAAATGTTTTAAACGCTCTTTACTGTTGTCCGTTTGTTTCTGTAACACCACGTTTATCTGTGCCGTATAGACATGTATTGTTTTCACAATTAGTTTAGTAAATATTGCCATAAGTTTAGAGTGACCATAACCGGAGTTTGTATTGGTAATCCGATTTCTTGAACATTTGGTGAATATAAGTACAGTCTCACTGAGTTACACAATCTAAAGATCACTGTAACTACAGCACACATACAGTCTTCTCAGTCTTCCCTAACCGTTGTTCGGTAGCGGCTTCCAACGGCGGACGTTCCCATTACTCTAGGTTCCCGAACTATCCCCGGCCTCAGCAACAGAAACTCGCGACTAAATATCGACTCTCACTAACTTGTCCAGTTTATAACATTTCGGCCCGTACCGTACAGAAAACACCGTTCGTCTGTTGCTGTTTCCAGTTGTTCCTGTGTGAACATGCTTGTTTGTTCAGCCGTTACTCAGCAGTGGCTGTTGTATAGCTGCTTCTTCCGCGGTCGTTGCCTAGCAACGGGTCTACATGTCACAGTATTTTTATGCACTTTGAAATATATGCATTTCAAATAATTCAGATTTCTTTGTCGCGGGTTCGATTCCCAATGAGGTCATTGGATTTTTCAATTGACCTAATTCTTCCAGTCGCACTATGGCCTTGAGGTCGGCTCCACCTTTAATAGAAATGAGTACCAGGAATCTTCCTGAAGGGGGGGGAGGACGGCCGGCGGTAAATCTGTGAGCCGATTCTCTACAAAATGTGGGAGCCCGCGGCCTAGAAAAGGCCTAGCGTGATTGTGTAAGGTGCGGAAATAGCGATAGTGTTACAGTTATTTGTAGTTACGACCTGTCACTGTCAAATCCAATTATCCAAAACCCCGGATACAGTCACTCATACACGTGAATATTTTTTTCCTGAAATAATGTTCCTTTTTATGCGTTATCTCATGTCTTCCTGAGATACTTCGCTTTTCTTATAAAGGTAAAGATTACCCTACGCTTAATTAATTCAGCATGAACACATATTGGGGAGTGCAGGCATAGCTTCGCCATTCTTGAGGTGAGTGGTCAGCTTAGCGCCCCGGGCCGCTTTATATCTACAGAATGAGCCACCGTTACCTATTGAATAAGAAGCTGGATGGGCCCCCACAGCTGACCTGGACGCTGTGGAGTGTAGACATTTTCGTATATCTTGCCTTTAATTTATTTCCTTCCATCAGATTAAGAGACTGTTTTCGAAGATTACAAGACAATTTGCTAATTTTTTTGTAATGTAGCCGGATATTTACATTATGATTGCATTGGAGACGGTCTGTTGTCTGAAGCAGGCTGTAGAAGTCTATACATTCGATAAGCAGAAGGGTTTGTTACCATTTTAAATGATCGCTTGTCATACACACGCGTTAGTATGCCTCTGAACTAAACATTGTGGTTTGAGCCCGCAAGCGAAATATACCGACCGAGCGACCGCCGCTTGTCGGCGAAGTTAGTGCCAACTTTAGCGGGTAGAGGCTGTCGCGTGATCAGCGCAACGAATCCCCACGGCCGTTAATTTTCGGTTCTCTAGACCGGAGCCGCTATTTCCTTGAAATAGCTCCTCAATTGTTCTCACGAGGCTGAGTGGACCCCGTTCCAGACCCACTACTTCTCAGAAAATCTGGTAGCGTTAGAATTCGAACCCTGGTCCTCTGGATCTGTAGCCAGAAACTCTGACCACTAGACCACAGAGGCCTCTTCGGGATTTATTTTCACACAGCGGGAGCAAAATCAAATCTTCTGAAATGTAATTTCTTGTAGTTTGAGCGGTAGGTACCGACGTTTCGAAGGGACTTGATTCTTCTATCTACTTAAAAGGAGAAAAAGAAAGAGAGAGAAGAGGAAAAATTTCTGTTTCTGCTTCTAGGAGGAAAAAAGGAAGAAATAGAATGGGAGAAGAAAGGAACAGGTTGCTCTGAAACGTCTGTACGTGTGTACCAAAGTACACAGTGTCACATCCCAGAAGAGCGTATTGTGATGTCAGTATCTGGCAACGATGTAAGTAGTTGCGCGTATGCATTTTTTTGTATTTCTTCTGTTTGGGGTTGGAAGATAGTGGAAGTGTGTGGGGGTTGGAGGGGGTGGCTTATTGATGTTGACAATGACTTCATCTGTCTGCTCTTCATCGGTACGGCCCAGCTACCAGAATGCGCCTTCTCTTTTCTGCTCACTTGGCTCCGGAGAACCGACGATTAATTGCAAAACGGACCAAGTAACGTAAGCAAATATAAACAAGATTTACACTTCTCGTGGCAGTCAGTGATGAATATTGTGTCCTGGGGTATGATGCCGTGTAGTCTGGTATATCTTTATGGATGTCTTGAGGGACCATACTTCTTTCATATCCAGAGCAGATGGTAGACAGAAATTGTGTTTGGTTGAAGTGTCGGTAACGAAAATCTTCTCAAAAAGTAAAATTATCCTTGTGCTTAATTATGCACCACACCATGCTGACGTATAGGTGAGTGGGAGGTATAGCTCCACGCATTCATAACAACATTAGATTGAGGCGAATGGTCAGGCTCACGTCCCGGCCGCTAATACAAGCGGAAATAATGCTGTTAGCCATTGGACAGGAGGTTAACCCCCCCCCCCCGAAACAGTCTGGTGGTTATGGACAGGAAACATCTCTGTCCCTACAGGGAATCGAATGCCTGTCATCCAACCCACAGTTTAGTCACTATGCTTGGTGATCTTCTGCGACTCGCAACAAAAGAAAGCGTTCTTTAATTTGTTTCACATTGCTTTGTCAGCTAGATAGTTTATATAATGACTGGGGCGGTTGTCGGAACAGATGAATTGGAAAATATCTGGCATAATTTTGCCGTGGCCTATTATGAAGTCCCATCATTCACGCGGAAAGACTGATTGAATCTGCGGAGACACGGAAAGTCAGAAGGACGATCTTTACGGGAGTTCCGTAATAACAGTGAGAAGAGATAGTTAACTGTCAGCTTCTCAGAGAAGCAAGTAAGCCTATGTGATTCAGTTTGTTATTTAATTTCTTTTGTCAGTCCGTCCGTCCTCCATTTATTTATCTTATTAGTGAGTTAGGCACTAAATGACTTAAATCAGTTTGAGGAAGTTGTGGGTTCAAATCTCGGCCTGGAAGCCGGTTATTATTATTGATGTTTTCTAGGTTTTCCTCTGCTACTCCAGACACTACCTCAAATTAGATCATGTGAGCTTCCTTCGACATCCATTCCAACTCATTACTGCCTGATAATCCTGTCGCCTTATGACGTGTAGTCTGAGTTATTGACAAGTGTCATTAAATAAACCACAAAACAATAGTCGACATACCAGAAAAATTTAATATTACGATCTACTTGGTGGTGACGCCGTGTGGTCCGGTAGATTTGTCGGATTTCTATCGATCTACAGAGTGTTAGAACTCGAAACATCGCACGCTTCATAGGATTTAGCTGGCTCATAATGTGAATCAGTGTGGAGTTCCTGTGTAGACTCGGAATTATTGGGTTTTGGTGTCTTTCCCTATCATCTGGTGTTCTAAAAATTAGAGAGCACAACGCTTCGGATAATGAATCTGTTTCCTTCCTCAGGTGAGGGGTGCGAGACACCTACTCTGTTGGTTAGCTTAAAAAGAGCTAACCTCAGTCTACCTCTTTCTAAGGGACAACAACATAGCAGGTGTCTCCCACCTGACCTGAAGACGGAAATAAATCCAGTTTCCGAAACGTTGTGTTCTATAATTTTTAGAATACTGGACAGTGGACAAAGTCCCAAAACCTAATAATTCTACTACAAGCCGGAAGGTCGCGGGTTCGATTCACTATGAGGTCATTGGATTTTTCAACTGAACTCATCCTTCCAGCCGCACTATTGCCCTAGGGTCGACTCAGTCTCTAAGAGAAATGAGTACCACGAATCGTTCTGGGGGTAAAAGGCGGCCGGCCGGCCGGCGCGTAAGGCTGACAACCTCACCGCTATCTATGAGCCGATTGTCTAGAAAATGTGGGAGTCTCGACGTCTCACAAACCTATGGACCTCCAAGCCCTGTTACAGGGATAGAATCCTACTTCCTGTGCACATGGTAATGAATCTTCCAGTTCCCGAAAAGGCATGGAACGTCTTTCATAGGTGAGCGTCTATCAGTTTCTTCAAGAAATTTGTGGTGCATTGCAGCATACGTCCAGTGCACGCCATAATGCTGATACTTAGATCGTTTATGCTTTAAGAGAGGCGATTTTTCTTTTCAAAAGCTGAACCGTGACTTTGAATTGTCCCAGGAATAAGGAATTGATCTTAAATAATGCGTTACTAAGGGAAAGTATAGAAAATAGAAGTTGATCAAAAATACACAACTTTCACTCTCTTGTGGGACATAGATCCTACGGCTGAGAAGCAACGGGTGCTTTTAAAGGAGGGTGCATGGCCAATCTCTACTGTCTGCAACACAACACTCCATGCGACAGAACAAAATAAAATGGGGGAGGTACCTTAACCCCGAGTTGAGGGTAAAATGGAAGCGGTCCCTTATGCTGGCGCATGAAGCCATTAAATGGAAGTAAGGATCCATGCATTCTTAGCCTAGACGTTAGATGGAGGTGTGTTCAGCTTCACGCTCTGACAACTTTACTTCTGGGGAGAAAGGCCCTGGGACCCGCTGGATAACAGTTTGGAGGCTTGTGTGGAATCGAACACTGGACTTCCAGTAATTTTGCACAATGACCTGTGTCTATTATTGTTGTTGTTGTTGTTGTTCGTTCTTGAGAACTTAACTTTTGGGTTCTACGAACGACGGGGGAAGTCTTGACTACCTAAGCGACTGTTCTCTTCCTCTTGCTCCCACTTTGGAGCCTTTCTCAGTTTCATTGATCATTTTACAGACGGTAGGTCTCCTTGGACAGGTGATCAGCTCGTAGCAAGGCCTCTACCTAAACACAGAATAAACGCATACACATACCAAACATCCATGCCTTGTGTGGGATCCGAACCCACGATCCCGGCTTCCGAGCGAGCGAAGACAGTTCATGTCTTAGACCTCTCGGCTACCGTGACCGGCTAAGCGAGTGTTAGCTTCTTGGAAGTACTCTGCGTTCTCTAGTTAGTTCGTCATTTGACTAAAGATACAAAAGTTGTGCGCTATAAGTACCAAGCCATAAATGCGTGTTGTGGGAGAGGAGGTACAGCTCCTCGCATTTTTAATCTTGGCAACTAAATGGAATTGAGTGATCAGTTTCAAGCTCCAGCCACTTTCCCCTCTAGAAGTAAACCACGCTATAGCCACTGGATAGGACTAGACCATAAAACCGGTCTCGATGTGGTGGCAGCAAAGAAAAAAATTCCGTCTGTGTCGGGACTCGAACTCCGGATGTAGAACCCGTATCCAGTTACTTTAGCGTCTCACCTGTCCTTGGTCAGTCGCTCGACTGTGTTTAATATCGTCTGGGCCAGGGTTGGACAACTGTTTTGGCCAGTTCATTTTTGTGGCCAGTTTAGCTGTAATTTGTGGGCCACGCAGCCTTGTCCATGTGAAACTGTTAAATAAAAAACTCACATTTCACTTTCATACATAACTAACCGAAAACTGACGAAATTATATAAAGCCCCTGATCTGGTGAAAGTTAAATATAAAGTTGTCCGTGTGCTTAACTAATTAAGCATTACGCTTATCATGGGAGAGTGGAGTAAAGATCCACCATTCTTTACATCGGCATTAGATGGTTGTGAGTGGTTAGCTTCATGCCCGGCCGCTTTATCCTTGCAGAAGGAAACTTCGTTACCCTTCGGATAGGAAACTGGGTGTGCCCCAGAACCGGACTGGAGACTATGGAAAAGAGAACATTCTCTTGCCCCGTCGGATCTGGTAGTGAATATTAATAGAAGGCCGGAGTAGCTGTGAGTTCTTGGGGTGTGTGATTAGAGTGGATCAAACAAGAACAGATAGTAATGTTTTAAAGCAAGGCAGAAAATAGAAGAAAATATGAGAAGGCACATATTAAAATGGATAAAAGATGCAGAGAATGATTTGCGAGAGCTGAAAGTGAAGAGATGGAGACAGAAGGAAAATAACAGAGATGATCAGGCGTCTGCTATAGAAGAAGACACAGTATTAAGAGGAAAGTGAAGCCAAATGAAGTAAATAAGTAGGCAACTACATAACAAACAAACTAAAACAAAACAAACTCCGTGGCGAACTATACCAACCGAGCGACCGCCGCTTGTCGGCGAAGATAGTGCCAACTTTAGCGGATAGAGGGTGTCGCGTGGTCAGAGCAACGAATCCCCACGGCCGTTAATCTCGGTTTTCTAGACCGGAGTCGCAATTTCCTTGAAATAGCTCCTCAATTATCTTCACGAGGCCGAGTGGACCATGTTCCAGACCCAGTACTTCTCAGAAAATCTGGTGGCGCCGGGAATCGAACCCGGAACCTCTGAAAATGTAGGCAGGAACTCTGACCACTAGACCACAGAGGCGGTCAACAAACAAACTCAATGAAGTAAAACCTTTATTGAGAAGATAAATGCCTTTTACCTAGTCAGTAAATGTCCCATCTTTTACGTAACCCGATGATTCATTTTGAGTTTTCGAAAGTCCGTCAGTGGCCCGTATTCTGAGCCAGATGAAACCAGTACAAGCCATCTTACTCCGGAAACAATGAGACTCTGTACCTGAGTACGAGAAATAATTGTGCATCATTAAACAGGTGTCGCAGGCGACCTTTGAATACAGGCGGAGACAAGGTCAGGCGAGAGGAAGCATAGATACTTCCGTTTCCGGTGCCAGAACCTTGAGCTGGTCCCATATGTCTTAACGGCTGTACGAATATGTTCTCAAATTTATAGTTTTTACCTGCTCGCTACGGACTGGCCTACAGGAAATGGGGTTTGATTCTCGGCATTGGCAGAGATTCTTTTCTGTAGCGTCCAGATCGACTTTGGGGCTCACCAGCCGTCTATTTGCGACGATGTGTGGAGATAAACCGCCATCAAGTGACAAATTTAGAAATACGTGGAGCTATATCTCCACTCTCCCATACGTCTTCATAGCGTGGTTCGCAATTCATTTTGATATTGTAGAGTACAGGCCCTTTGCTGAGTAGTAACTCTGTAAACAGCTACCGTTGCTAGGTAACGCACTAAATAATAAAACAACGGACTTAAGCAACGTTTCTGTAAGCACGTTTCCGTAGCAACGGATATCAACACAATAATTGAAGAACGGTGTTTTCTATGTAGTCCGTGCCGAAATGTTACCAGCAGGGTCAGTCGAGTTCCGGAGTAAGTTGTTGGCTGGAGTAATCAGTAGTTAAGAGTTGTCAGCAGTTCAGTTGAGTGAAGTGACATGAAGTAGCTGGTTGGTGAGTGAGAGGTTTCAATTGAAAGTCAGCCTATGAAGAGAAGACTATGAGGTTCGTGTGGAATAACTGCCAACCTGGGACCTAGTCTGTTGAGTTGTCAATCGACAAGAGTTCTTCTGTACGGGCGGCTGTGGCAAGAGGACATGATAGCTGGAAGCTGACGAATCTCCACTGTTAGAAGCAATTGCTAGGGAACAGCTTTCGAAGACACAGGAGGCTGAAAAAAGACTTAGTGGGTACTGCGGTGATTTGTGAATTGTGAAGATTAACGGTGGAGCTGTAACTACTTGATCTTACGTGTCGTGTGTTTAAGCGACCAATAAACCCATTCACCAATCCATACCCCTTCTATAGTCACACAACTCTAAAGCGAGACATCGGGAAATATGACAACATGGTGATGGTTACCGGAACGCCATCTTCAGGAAATCGCCCTCCTCAATATCTTGTTCTTCCTTCCGTTCTTGCCAAGGGTTGTCTCTGTCCACAGTTCACAAAGCAGTACGTAACGTAATACACCATATGCCATCAAGTTGTTTGTAGTCTTGATGTACAATTATCTTGAGCCTTAGTAGGACAGTATTATCACCCTTTACCTTAATTGTTTATAACTTTATATCTAGTAAGTAAATTTATTTAATTTCGGTTTCGTATGAACAACAATCACTTCTCCCACCATAAAATAGTCTTGGAGTAGCGATTAGATTACAGACTGGACGACCTAGAAATCGGGGTTCGATTCCCAGCAGGTATGAAATTGTTCTTTTTTTTTCGTGTTAGTCAGACCGGTTCTAGGGCCCACTCGCCATCCTCTCCAATCGGAACTGGGGGATATTTTCATTGGGTTAAAACGTCCGGGACGTGGACGTGACAGTTCACCTCCAACTATTTCAGACATTAGAATGCGTGGAGTTATACCTCCATTTCTCAGTGTGCATTCTTGACGTTGTGCTCAATTATTCGCTTAGTGGGTGGTGGAGTCCAACTGGGTCCACTCGGCACGGCGGCTACTGACTGGCCTATTGTAGCCTGCCCCGGATAACTATGATGATGGAGAATTTGGTGGATTGAAAATTGGCAGGGGAAACCGAAGTACTCGGAGAAAACCCGCCCCAGCGTCATTTTATCCACCACAAATCCCACTTGACCAGACTCGGAATCGAACCCGTGCCGACGCGGTGGGAAGCCAGCGACTAACCGCTTGAGCTATGGCGCGGCCTGTGATTAGTTAAGCACGAGGTCAAATTTAGCTTTACATTTTACACTTTGTAAGTAATTTCATTTCTTTTCTTATTTCCTTAGTTTTTCTTTCTCCTATTCTCACTTTCCTGTGTTCTCTCTTCGGCCTTTCCTTTGTCCTTGTTTTATCTTTCGCCTTTTCTTTCCTCCTTCTTTCTACCATTTCCTTGAGTGAGGCTTGTCGTTAATTCAGCCATTCCCCCAAGGCAGGTGTTGTACAGTGCCTCAGATTGGGTTTCTGCAGCTTCTACCAAAGTCCATTTCCTGTTCACTGTTTGCTATCTTCTGTAGTATCAGCTGCTGATATCATCGTTAAATAAAACAAAAGTAAACTAATTGTTCTTTATTAAACACTACACCATGAAGGCGTATGGATGAGTGAAGATGCAGCTCCATGCATTCTTAATCTTGACATTAGATGGAGGTTAGGGGTCAGCTTCATGCCCACTGGATATATGGACCCATAATCCGGTGTGGATGCTCTGGGGCAGCCGAATCCGAACCCTTGATCGACCATCGTGTAGCGTTCCCGTTGTATTGACCATAAATAAAACAATTAACTCCTCTCTGAGGTTCCCATTGCGGACACTATAGAATATATTTTATATATGACGCCGTATAGTCTGGTGGAACGTACTGTCTCAATTTTCTTCCCTGATTGGAGACAGGTTTTTCTTCCTAAATATTGGTAAACATGCATCAGATTAGAAAAGCAGTGCACCCAAACACAGTAATCCTTGGATTCTTCCTCCACACCCTGCTTCTCCCCTCCCCGCTCTGCCACTGCCTCCTCAGGTAAACACTAACTGAATTCCATGTTACTGCTTGCTGCATATCGCCTGAACTGCCTTCCTGCATCGGCGGTTTTTGCCACTAGTCTCCGGCCACCTGAGCTAACAGTTCCTCAGGAGGCTTTGCCTTGCCAAGTTTTTCCCACACAGAAATCAGCCGTCGTCCAAACCTGTCTGATAAGAAGATACAGCCCAAATTAGACGATACCGGAAATTCGAAAATATTGATATGGTAGAACACAAAAGAATTGTGAATGGGTTAGTATCTGTACAGATACATGGGCTTGAAACTGGCTCTGATGTGCAAACAATGCCCATCAAACAGGAAGCTGTGGAAGTAGTTACTGGATTGGTCGACAGGCGGCATTGCAATTTTAACTTCTGCCGAAAAAGAACTATTGACGACGGCTTAGGAATTTGGATCAAAGGAGGCGCCATTTTTTAAAACTGCTAATAGAGATTGGAAAGTATTAAAGTTTTCCACAGAAATTTCTACATACATTATATTAAAAGAAAAGTAAATCTGTCACTGTAACAGACCGTGGAGACCCATAGGGATGTGAGACGTCGAGGCTCCTACATTTTCTAGACAATCGGCTCACAGATGGCAATTGCATTAATATTACATGATGAGGATTTTTCTGTATAAACGTCATATGAAATAATGGTCAGTAGAATTGGGTGGCCAATTGGCTAGGATTTTACAATCAAGTTATAGGCCCTACATAGAGAACTGTGGGCCTTAAATTATTAGGAGAGTGGGATGTGAGACAGAGAGAGAAGATGAGTAGATAACATTAAGAATGAGGCACAAGTATACCTCAAACCTCTAATTCCTTACTTACTAATCACCCTGTCTTTCAACAATAACTTGAATTATGATAAGCGTCCTTAAATATAAGTAAAAATAAAAAGTCTATGTACTTAATTAAGCCTGGCTCTCTGAAGACGTATGGGGGATATTAAGCTATAGCTCCAAGCATTCTTAACCTCGGCACTTGATGAAAGTGAGTGGTCATTATGCTGATTGATAAATCATACATAAATAAATATTATTCAGAAAAATGAGATATGATCTTCTGGATCTGTAAATCCATTTGGAGTTACGACCTTCGAGAAAGAAATGATGCAGCTAGACTTCGAAAACGATGAACTTTGCGATCTGAAAGCTTTTTCATATATACTGAGCATCTGATATTCCTCAACGTATTTATAAGCGATTAAATCTTGTGTGATATACAAGTATCAAATGATCTTATAAATTCCAGCAATTTCAAATTAATGTTCTCTTTACCTCTAAATCCGGAGTAGCCTTCGTGCTACATACATAATGTATGAATTTCCATGGATACATGTTTACACAACTCTGGGACCGGAATGAGACAACAGTTACTGCAGGAAAAAGAAGAGACTCCTCTTTTTCATCCAGACGTCCTCCTGTTTCGCTGTAGTCAGGAACTAGATTTATTCTGACTACTAAATTACTTCAGAAGCGAACAAGACGCAACTGTAACATAAACCCTGCACTGTTCTTAAGTACCATCATCTGCTGAAATTGTGTCCATACTGCCCCACCACAGTTATCTGAAGCCCAAAGCGATTAAATATCAGAAAACTGGAGAAACCTGCATAATGACGAACTTGTACTCTTCCCAAGATATAATTAGAATGATCAAGTCAAGCAGGATGAGATGGGCAGGGTATGTAAAACGCATGAGGGAGAAGATGAATACATATAGGATTTTGGTGGTAAAACCAGAAGGAATGAGTCCTCTAAGAAGACCTAGACGTAGATGGGAGGATATATTAAGATGGGTCTTAGAGAGATATGATGGTGTGGTATGGACTCGATTGATCTGGCTTAGGATACGGACCAGTAGCTGGCTCTTGTGAGGATGGTAATGAGACTCTGAGCGGCGACTGGCTGCTTCTCAAGAAGGACTTGACCCCACAGAATTAGTTAATCTCACCTCAGTATCCCCAGACTAGGGTAGACTTTTCTATAGGCCATCGGAAGCCATAGAAAACAATATCTCTATTGTTGAAGTTCGTTTACCGAGCTGTTGCTTAGCAATGGGTATACATGTCACGATATGATAGGAACCGAAATCACCATACCTGAGACTCCTGAGGATATGCAGAATTATTCTTCCTCAAAGTTACCTACCCAAGCTATCACGTGACTTCATATATACTCTAGTACAGATAGACAGAACCCATTGAGATGCAGATAATTATAAAAATACATTTCTTGGAAAAGGACAAGCTTTAATTTTACTATGGTGGTACTATATTTTATTTATAAAATTGCGCAATGGACAGTGAGATACGAATGGTTGAGAGTCAGAGTTGTAAGCGGTAAAAAAAAAAGGTAAAGCTATCCTTGTGAGAGGCCGTGGAGGCCCATAGGGTTTTGAGACGTCGAGGCTCCCACATTTTCTAGACAATCGGCTCACAGATGGACGTGAGGTCGTACAAGTTACAATTCCCATAAGATTCTTAAAAGTATGATTTATCATATCCGGTGTCTTTAAAGAGTCCCATCGTTTTTATTTGTTTTCTTTGTCCTACTATTTTGCTCTTTTATACATTCTTTCTTTTTTCTTTCTTTCTTTCTTTCTTTCTTTCTGTCCTCGTGGACTTATTTCTCCCTAGAACCACAAGCCAGGAAATCTTGACATCTATAATAAGTTGCTTCTGTTAAGTTATTTATGTGACAACTTCCAAGACGGCCGCACCGATCGATAGTTTAGGAATGAGCTGGGAAGTGTACTCAAATAATTGCACAATATATAATTGTTTTTATCTGTGCGGGAAATGCGCGGAAGGGATGCGGGGACGCACTCTGTACTCTGTAAGCTGTAACTCAGCTACTCCATTCAACTGTTTTGCTTCTCTGTACATGTTCCCACAAGTGTGCACCATTTGAATTGCTGAATTACATGGACCCCGTCCCACCGCTGTCCGCAGTTAGATCTTCATTTACGACCTCGGGGGTATTTTCATAAAACGTCGACCACAGCGGCCGCGCGGTCTAAGGCATGAACTGTCTTCGCTCGCTCGAAAGCTGGGATCGTGGGTTCGAATCCCACTAAAAGAACGGATGTCTGTATTATGTGCGTTTATTCCGTATTTGTGTTGTTCTGTGTGCAGGTAGCGGCCTTGCGACGGGCTGATCCCCCGTCCAAGGAGTCCTACCGAATGTGTAGAGGATAAAGAAACTGAAAAAGCGTCTAAGGCCCAACAGAGGGTTGTAGAGTCATAATAATAATAATAATAACAAAAACAATTTTCATGAAACTCCCGAGACACTGGTGTAGTGTGAAAAAATAAATTTCTTTTGATTGATTAATTAATTAATTAAGCAGTATGCCATGAAGACGTATTCGGAAGTGAAGGTATAGCTCCACCATTCTTGTCCTCGACACTAGACGCAGGTGAATGATTTGCTTTACGCCCCGGCCGTTTTAATTCCGGGAAAGGAGCCCCAGGGACCCATTAGGAGAATGGGTGGCCCCCAGAACCGGTTTTGACACTGTGCGGAAGAGAAGAATCTTGTCCCTGCCGGGAATCTAACCGCGACCGTCCAGATCGTCCCTACACTGACTGAGCTACCCTAATTCCTGTAGTAGTTTGTATTGTTTGTTTTTCAGAGCTGATGACGCTCAGACACCGGCAAATCTTAACTGCGTATTTTCGTGATATTCCCCAGTCCTTCCTGGTGAATGCTAGGATAGTATCTCAGTTAGGCCATGACCACTTCCTTCTAAACCCTTTAACATTATTCAGCCATCCCTCCATCCGATGCTGTGTTTATAGACAGAGTCGTGAAATAACCAACAAAAAGACGAAGTATATGATATAGTGTCTTGAAACTCTAAATTTTATCCTTACTCTTTATTTATTTGTTTCATATGATTCACAAAATAAAAGACGATAATTTTCCCAAAAAGAATTAAGGTACTGATTTCTGCAATAACAAGGCAACGTGTTATCCCTGACACAGGAACCGGAATCTTAAAATATTATTCAGCTGAAATTTAAAATTAATTCCTCTGTCATCTCGTTGTCAAATATAGTAGAGAGATTTGTTGAGGAATTCGTGAGGGCATTCACAGACACACAGTCAGCATGATGATCTCATAAACCTACTTATAATTAGATTCTAAAGGGTTCTCACAATGGTGTATAACATATAGAAGTATTGGGGTTTTGGTCTTCTCTCACCTTCCGGTATTCTAGAAAATAGAAAACACGACGTTTCGGACACTGGACCAATGATTGAGATTAGCTCCTCCTAACGAGCCAAACTGAGTAGGTCTCTTCCCCCTCACCTGAGGACAGAAACAGATCCAGTGTCCGAAACGTCGTTTTTTTTATTTTCTATAATATCGGACGATGGAAAATTTCTAAACACCTAGTAATTCTACTTATAAGTCTTTTAAAAATTATTAACATAGGCCAATAAAATGAGCTATTCATCTCATACTTGTTGCAGTCTATACTAGTCATCACACCCAGCATTTTTAGGGCTAAATGCCCTACATTCTGTCCCGTAAACTCTTTTTAGCCTGCTAAAGGTTTACTGAATAATAATAATAATAATAATAATAATAATAATAATGGGTTTAGTGGGACAGTAATGATAATGACGATGATGATAATTCAATTAAATTCTTATTTATTTATGTACAAACTTGACGGCCCAGAGTTCAAGAGTAATAATAATAATAATAATAATAATAACGACAATAACAACAATAAAAATGGCATGGCACATACGTAAGCAGACCTCGTATAAAAACGTTGCAGTAAACTTATCGCAGTTGTAACACAGCCAGAGCGTGAAGCTGGCCCTTCACATTCATGAAATGAAGATGTCTACAGTGTATTGGAGCTTTACCTCCATGCCTCTTATACCCTATCGTGGAGTGATTGTTTGGCATTGCGACACATTTCCGTGGACGTTCTTCTTGATATCTTGTAACAGGCCACGACCACTTTCCTTTTTAATAGATTTCCATACATAGTTCACCATTATACATCATTCTGCACTCAACATTTGTTCATGCAGGTACATTAAATTACCTGAAACTGTATATGCAAACGTGCATGGTGGGGACGAAGTGTGATCCATCCTTATTTGACAGTCTGTTAACAATGGAGTAGACGTGATGTTCATTGCTAGGAAACGGGCGGGCAAGTTCCGTAAGCACGCAGGAAGTTACGACATTCGCATCAGTGCAGCAATATGTGACTTGCTTCACAAGGCAGCTCGTTTAGCGCTACGTATACCGGGAGACGTGACTGAACTGTCGAGCTCAACTCGACGGCTTTTTGTGGTTTGCACTCCCTGAAGAAGCGTCCCACAGTACATGACGAAACTCCAGACTGTGTAGCAATTGATCAGCTTCTTACCGAGAAACATTTCACCACAGCGAGCAATGAATAATTGCTGGGCAAGCTGAGTAATCAGTTGGTTGATTGGTCCGTCTGTTTGTCTATTGGCTGACTGGTTGGGGAGTTGACTGGTTTGTTAGTTGTTTACTTCCTGGCCTCGATGGACAATTGGTTCTTGGGTTAACTGGCTGCTTCACTGGTTGATTGGTCCGTCGGTTTCATTGTTTGCTTCGTTAGTATTCGTCATTTTTCGTGCATCTGATCTGTTTAAGGTGGATTGGTTGTTTTCTTGACCAGTTGATTGGTTGTTTAATTGTTTGAGAGCTTATATAAGCGGCGAATTCGGTTAATTGATTAATTTGTTACTTTTGGATATTTATTCGCTGTTTCCGTCTGTTGCATTAAGAGAGGAACATACACTGAGGGTGTCTGAGAACAGGGTGTTGAGAATATTTGGACCGAAGAGGGATGGAGTTAAGGGAGGTTGGAGAAAACTGCATAATGAGGAGATTCATAACTTGTACTCTTCTCCAAGTATAATTAGAATGATCAAGTCAAGGAGGATGAGGTGGGCAGGGCATATAGCACGAATGGGGAGGAGGGGAATGCGTATAGGATATTGGTAGGAAAGCCAGAAGGAAAGAGACCACTAGGAAGATCAAGGCGTAGGTGGGTGAACAATAATAAAGTGGATCTTAGAGAGATAGAATAGGATTGTATGGACTGGATTGATCTGGCTCAGGATAGGGACCAGTGGAGGGCTCTTGTGAACACGGTAATGAACCTTCCATAAAATGCTGGGAAATTCTTGAGTAGCTGCAGAATTGGCGGCTCCTCCAGAAGGGCTCAGCTCCATGAGCAAGTAAGTAAGTAAGTAAGTTTCCGTCTGTTGACTGGTAAGTTTCTTTGTTGCTTCCTTGGTTGGTTGTCCGTTATCATGGTTGAATGACGTTTCGGAAGCTATTTATGCAACTGTCTTTAAGGATAATGGCATCTGGTCCAAAGAAGATTCAAATGCAACGTGTACTCTTGTGTTTTGAAATTAAATGCTGGGAAACTTGCAGTGGTGCATATCACATGGTACTGTCCGTTTTAGACTTGGCCGCTTGCAACAGACTGAGCATTTCATTCAATCAGATTTACTGAGATAATAATCGTAAGGTGTATGTGAGTTATTGCTATGAGCTGGACGGTCGGGTTTCGATTCCCGGCAGGAGCAAGATTTTTCTATTCTCCACAGCTTCCAGATAGTCTCTGGGGCCCACACAGCCCCCTGTCTAATGAGTACCGGAGGCTCTTTCCCCCAAAATAAAGCGGCCGGGAAGAAAAACCGACCACTCACCTCCAACTAGTGTCTAGGCCAAGAATACATGGATATATACCTCCATTCCCCCATATGTCTTCATGGAATAATGCTTAACTAATTAAACACAGGGATTTCATCTTGTTATGCTTGTTATACCCTTATCTCTGCTACACTGTATCATAATTTTTCCTGCAAAACAGCTGCAACCACTACCCTATTCTCGCTGTAGATTTCCTCGTGCGGATCTCAGATGCCAGGTCGAAAAAACGGCTTGTACATATTCAGAAACGGCCTTTTTTTCGGTTTGTAAAACTGCATTTCAATTTGAAGTGAATCTACAGAAACGAAAACCTTCGACACATATCAGAGAGGCCACTGTGTCCATAGTAACGGTCGAGACATCCATCAAGTTTCATTTCACTTATTCTCAAAACATAACGACAAGCGACTGTGTTACAGGGAAGTTTCAGGGGTAAATAACAATACAAAAGGGAAAGAAACTTTATAGAGAAATAAAATTCAAGAGTCGACATTTCAGTTTCTTTTGTCAGTCTACAGCTTTCTTCTCAATATCTCAAGTGAGGTGTTGTCTAAATGTCTGTAATATTCAGAGAAGGGATGTTTGGTGACGCAGGGGCTAAGCGTCAGAAATTATGTTCTATAAATAAGAACATTGTCTTCTGGGATATAACGCCGTGTAGTCTGGTGAAAGGCCATGGACGTTTCAAAGGAACGTCCTGCTTCCTTTGTCAGGGTCACGAAAGAAGCGGGCAGCAAGCAAGGCTACTAATTCCTGCTTCTCTATTTGACTCACTCTTCAATCCTGTAATTGGAAGCAGTATGTTCCTAACGCCCAGGGATATTCACCAGACTACACGTAGTCACATCCCAGAATATAGTGCTCTTCATAGTCAGAGCTGTGAGAACCTCAAATTCAACAATTCTGTGTAGTCTACGAAGAATACTATCTTCTCGGATTCAACCTAAAAATTCTGGTTCATAGCTATAAAACAAATCGAAATTTGATTTAGGGGGAAAATACGAGGAGACTGAATTCTGTTAATGTTTGCTGCCATTCAGTCCGGAACCTTCCGTTTTCTCGCCTGCTGTCTAAAAACGTAAAAATTAGAAACTTGGTCTCTGACATTAAGGGAGGAACATAGACTGAGGGTGTTTGAGAACAGGGTGCTGAGGAGAATACTTAGACCGAAGAGAGATGAAGTGACATGAGGCTGGTTAAAACAGCATAATGTGGTGCTTCATAACTTGTACTCTTCTCTGAATATAATTAGAATGATCAAGTCAAGGAGGATGAGATCAGCAGTGCACGTAGCACAAATGGATGAGAAAAGGAATGGATATAGAATATTGGTGGGAAAGCCAGAAGGAAGGAGACCACTAAGAAGACCAAGACGTATGTGAGTGGATAATATTAAAATGGATCCTAGAGAGATAGGATGGGGTGGTATAGGCTAAATTGATCTTGCTCAGGATAAGGGAGAGTGGAGGGTTTTTGTGAACGCAGAAATGAACCTTCGGATTCCATAAAATGCTAGAAAGTTCTTGAGTAGCTGCACAACGGGCGTCTTCTCAAGAAGAGCTCAGCTCCATGAAGTTGGTTTATTTAGCTACAAAACTACACGACATCACATCGCAGGAGACAAAATCTTCAAAATCTCCTCCCTGAGAAACTAAAATCTCAGTTTATCCTGATGATGGATGCATCACGTTCCTCAAAAGCATTGGTATCTATCCACCAAACTACACGGCGTCACCTCCCAGAGGACATTAGTACTATCGTAAAATGTGAATAGCAGATCAGAGTACACTCCTGTTCTACCTATCCCAATTCCTTTGGAGGCACCGTTACTGCCGTCTATTGAGAGACCGAACACGCAGGCGACCTTGCGGTGCTGCAAGTAACGCGAGGGGAAGGGGGCCGATCTCTCTAGCACCAGGCGAGGTGCTTACCCCACGGGGGCCACAGCTGAATCCCTTGTGGGCCGTTCCTCCGAGCCACACTTTCTATACCACTGTAATTGTGTGGCGCAGTGTTTCGCTGGTGCCATACGCTTGTCTTCTGCTCCAGATGAAGTGACAAGTGACAAGCGCTTGCGTTTCGGGCAGACATCTTCGTTCCGAGACATATCAATGGGCGTCGACATATGGGGGGGGGGATCCAGGTATTCCCCTCGCTCCCTGGTCCACTGTGATTTTGAGAAAATAATCAAAATTGAAATAAAAGGAAATATACCTAATATTAATAACAAAAATGAAAAGTATTTTAAGAAGTATTCTATCCTGAATACTCTACTAGCCGGGACAGCTCATGTCACAGTGACGGGTTGGACGACAGGAGTTTGATTCCCGGCAGGGGCAAGAGATTTTTCTCTTCTCCGCAACGTGCAGACCTGCTCTGGGGACGACCCATCCTCCAAGTGGATCCTCGGTGCTCTTTCCTGGGGGGTAAAGTGGTCAGTGCTTGAAGCTGACCGCCATCTAGTGCCGAGATTAAAAATGATGTAGTTATACCTCCACTCCCCCATACATTCTCATGGTATGGTACTTAATTAATTAAACAGAGGAACAACTTTGACCTGAACACTCTAGGGTGATCTTTGAAAATATTTCTAAATGGCTTGAACGTAATTCTTCAAGCAAATTTCGTGGTTTCTCCTCTTGGAAATTGACTATTCCCCCTTCTCCCCATGATATAATCCTGATGGGGTCAATGGTCATAACTTGACGTTGTGTTGATCAGTGTCTTCCATTTGATGATGCATCTAGTGCAGCATCTCTCAGCGCATGTCACATCGCGTACAATTTATATGTGATATGTTTAATGACAGTATCAATAGCTCGCACTATATAGCGTTGAATGACTGGACGATAAGTGAGTAATGAAGTGGAAAGCTAGTGGAAGGAAGCGACCGTTGCGTAATTCGAAATATTATACCGACATATGCTTGGCGGGTCTGAGGAAAACCACTAAAGCCCTCAGTCAAAATTGTATCCCAGCAGAAATACTAACTTGGCAACCCTCGAAAACAAGTCGGAAGTTTGATAAGGTTTTAGCCGCTCAGCTGGTCAGAAATTAAATGGTTTTATGGAAACCAAATATTCATCGGCGTGTTTACAAAAGCTGATAATTGGACCCTATTCTAACCCAGAATCAGAGAGTGATGAATGCAGTGAATCAAACGTGGAAAACTAGCTTCGAATATTGCTGTTGTATTTAGTATGATGGTGTCTCATATTGATAGGCCATATGTATGAGACACTTCTTTTAAAATATCTGCAATGATCAGTTGACACGTCTTTAGTAAAACGTATTTGCAATCTAGCTGTACTATATTTATTTAACCCTCCACACTTCATTGGTTACTATATGTACCATCCTCTTTAAGACACTAAAACTCTGCATTCTGCTCAAGGAGTGTATCCTTGTGTTTTGTATGGTTCTCACAATAAACAGCGACTGTTTCCCTAAACAGCATTAACTGGTTGGTCTCTGTAGCGGAGACATAATGTGTTTCCTGTGAGGCACGAACTGGATTCTTAGATATTATTTAGAAGAAAACGTGCTTTCACTTGCTAATGCTATACTTGTTTACTGTCGGCATATGCATTATCACTGCATACCTCAGAAACATGAAGCAGCAACCACTTAAGCATATCTTTCTGAGCAGTTCTAAGGTTTATGCCAGACACTAACCAAACTGGCTGCACATAAAACTGATATGACATGTATATGGCATTAGTGAAAATTATCACCGTAGCAATTTAAATTTCTGAAACACTGCATACTGTTTCATCCTAAACGTTCTAATACTAGTTTCCGTGTTTTAGCATCAAACTTTAGAATTATGAAGTTGGTTATGTAATTCTCTAAATTATTCCTATATTTCGCCTTTCTGAAAAATGAATTCTCAAACACCCTCAAATATAGATTTTAGGTAGTAATGTTGTTTGTAATTAAATTGCTACTAGTAGATTCTAAAGAGTTCTGACGATGGTGGATGACACACAGAATTACTGGATTTTTGGACTTTATCCATCGTCCGGAATTTTAGGTAACAGAAACACGAAGTTTCGGAAACTGGATCTGGTTCCGTCTTCAAGTGAGGAAGGAAGATACCTACTCAGTTTGGCCCCTTAGACAGAGCTAATCTCAATCACTGGTCCTCACCTGAAGACGGAAACACACCCTGTCTCCGAAACGTCGTGTCTTCTGTTACCTAGAATTCCGGACGATTGAAAAGTCCAAAAACCCAGTAATTCTGTGTGATTCTGTATATTGCTACTGTTATTGATATTGACAGTACAAGTAATTTATGCTTCAAATTCTGAAAAAATAATCAGATAGTTCCTCCGAAAAGTCGATAATTTTTACCATTTCTTCACAGTATGATACCGAGAAGACATTTAGCGAAAACCACAGAGATCTTTTCTTCATAACGGGGTGTGATCTTGTGAAACACACTTGCGACCCTGTGAAATGGCTTCTCCTCTTGTTCCCTCATTGAAATCTCCTGTTTAGCTCGGTGTGGCAGGTGTTGACCGTGCCGTCCCGAGCCACCCCGTGGGAACGCAACGACGTTGGACCCATCTCGTCTTATAATCTTCCTTTTTCTTGCTTCTGGCAGCTTCCCCTTGACCCCCCTCAACTGGAGTTTCCATCTCTTGGGGACGCGTGCCGCAATGGATCACGTGATCTCCCATTCGCGTGGCCTGGGACCTATTTTGTAACAGCGGAGGGACACTGGTCGTTGTCAGGGGAGCCAGGTGTCGGAGTGCGTGGATTATTCTTGAGTTAGCCAATTCCTTTGTTGCTAAGATGTATTCCTCCGCCTTTGGAGATGCTTGCATAGGATGATGTAAATAGTACTGCTGCTTGAAATGTAGTTTGCAAATAATTTCCACTTTCTCAGTAATATCTAATTTCTACATTACTCTCCTGCAACTCGCCCTTCTTTATTCCTTAGGCTATTCATTATTATTATTATTATTATTATTATTATTATTATTATTATTTTATAACAGCACGTGTTTAGACTCTCACTCATGGAGCTGAGCCATTCTTGAGAAGCCTCGAATTGTGCAGCTACTCAAGAACTTCCCCTCATTTATTTTTATTATTACTATTATCTTCATCATCATCATCATCATCATCATCACCACCATTATCATCATCA
>NW_019733328.1:510975-533454 GCF_002891405.2 Cryptotermes secundus
GATTGAAGTTACTTGAAGTTTTCCTTAGTGTCTCTAGGTAAGTTCCGAGATAATAATTTGCCCATCAGTGGTTCTGTACATATCATTTCAGTATTCAGTAATTACCTACCATTCGACGAGTCTTGATTGAGTTACTAATGGCGTCGTTAATAAGTCATAAGTAATGAAATAAGTAATTTAGTAAATGAAATCATTATCACGGTTCATCGCGTGCTTAAGTACGGTAGTGTAAGGGCGTATAGAATAGTTGAGGCAATGCTCCACACAAGCTTATTCTCGGCATTACGTGAAAGTGAGCACGCCATGGTTGCTTGGTCTCCAGAGACAGTACAAAATATGTAAAGCTATCCCTGTAGCAGGTAGTGGAGGCCCATGGGGTTGTGAGACGTCGAGGTTCCCACATTTCTTAGACAATCGGCTCACAGATGGCGGTAAGGTTGTCAGCCTTACGCGCCGGCCGGATGTCTTTTAACCCCCAGGAAGATTCCTGGTACTCATTTCTGTTAGAGGCTGAGTAGACCCCAAGACCACAGTGCGGCTGAAAGGATTAGGTCAACTGAAAAATCCAATGACCTCATCGGGAATCGAACCCATTCTAGAGGCGGTTAACTTGTTTAATCAGGATGTGACTAAACTTGTACTGTGAGTGACTTAGGGTCCCTGCACAGTGGCGACACATCACAGAATTCAGGTGAAGGTTTACCGAGACTCTGAAGCCATTAGCTCTCCAACTCTGACGTATATTCTTTGTTCCAAAGAAGCAGTTAAATTCCTCTAACCTAAACACAATCAAGAGTAGCAGTTACCAAGGGAACTCGGTTGCCTTGTGCTTCGTTTCAGAGTTTAATTATTATGATAGGTTAGTTATTGTTCCCTTGTAAAATAAGATTTGAGTTGTACTGATAATAGGTTATAAAAAGTATATTCTCCCAAAATGGAACAAGGGCTTAAAAGTTATATACCAATATAATAAAACAGTAAATTCTTTAACGTATTTCACTTCTTGGAGAGTACTGTATCCTGGGATGTGATGCCGTGCAACTTGGTAGAAATTTATCGACGTATCGGAGGAATGTAATACCTTAATATTCGGGGTCGAAGTACTTGGCTCTGCTTATTGATTATTCCTTACTTGGTTTAATCTTCGAATATGACAATGGAAGCAGTATGTCCTTCCGAAACATCAGTCAACTTATATCAGACTGTACTGAGTCACATCCCAGAAGCCAGTACTCTTCAAGTCACTGAGATTATGATTTCACTGCTTGGAGGCCGTACCCCTAAACAAAACTGCGTCCCGAATATTTTCAAAGAGAGGTGGCGCGCCCAGCAGGGGCTCAGACGCCTTGGCTGTGGTAGGTGACAAACATACTTCATTCATCTTCATTTGCCTTGAACATAGAGGCAGTATATTGCTGCGAAACTTTGTTAATAAACCACTAGACAAAATGGTAAAATGTAAAGTAGGCCCTGTGCTTAACTACTCAATGAAGATACATATGGGGGAGTGGGGCTATATCTCCATCATTCTTGACCTCGGCCCTAGATTGAGGTGAGTGATCAGGTTGTAGCCCCGGCCGCATTATAACCAGGGAAAGAGTTCGGGTACCCATTGGATAAGAGACTGGGAGGGCGCTGTGGAGAAAATAGAAATCTTGCCCTGTCGGGAATCGAAACCTAGCCTTACCTACCAGACACGTGACGTCTTGACTCAGAAGGTTGTATGTATACATACATACCATACATCACGCATAGAAGCGGCGTCGGTATGATGGCTCGTTAGGAAAATCTGAAAGAAAGAGGTCACTAGGAATATCTTAATTCGATAGGCTGATTACGTTGTAGTAAAGCTAGAAATATAGAATGAGGGTGTGTACTATACGCATCTTGCTCAGATTTGAGACCAGTGGTGGGCACTTGAGAACACGGTAATCCTGTCCAGTTCAGTAAATTGTGTTGGTCCTCGCCAGCGAATTCACTTTTGGTTTTGGAACCCATGACCAAATTTTTGTTCTTTCCAGACTTTTACGTGTTTTGAAATAGGGCCTCCTCTTCCAAGAGAGGAGCGGTCTGACTATTACTGGACACTATCGCTCTTTCACTCCTCAACTCTCGCATATGTAATGAATTGTCGTGCTCCATAAGAGGAGTTGTCGGTTTCTCACGACGGAATTGTCTCCATGGAGTTAGTTCCAAATAAAACCAGAACAGTTTTTCGTGTCTCTGAAAGTTGCCACGGCACACTTCTTTTGTTTTGAGCGAGCTCACAGCGGTGTTTTGTTAATTAATGAGGCCATTTAATATTTTCACTTCTGAATGCCACTTACGACAAATAATCCAGTTCCTCTCCTAACCTTATAGTTTATAAGGAAACCATACAGAGCGCTGTGTTACCGATATGAGGTAGCTGTTTATGCTGTTAGCCCGCGGTGCATTATGGGTACATCTCGTAATAACAGGTTTATTTTTCTTGCTGCTTGAGCAGTCCTCAGCGGCCACTGTGCTTCGAAGTGGGTAATTCAGAGCAAGAATGACGTACAGCACAGGATAACCTCGACAAGGTGATGAGTTTCCATTGCAGAATGAAGGCTTTGAAGCAGCATGCAGAAAAATGATTGATGGATTCGTGAAGGAACCGCAGACCTGTGTTCAGAGGGCTCTGTGTTCCCGTCTCGATTGGATTACAGACTCCTCCAAATGTTCTGTGATGTCCTCAGTCTCTCCAAGAGTATGTTAGGATATTAAAATGAAATAGCCAACAAGTCAATCCTTGAAGTTTTATGACCATGATCCTCCAGGTGAGGGGTTCGAAGTGAGGATGACAATATTACTATGGGAATATATATATATATACACACACACACACACACACGTGGTAGAGTCATTAAGTTCGTGGACTGTGGTTTTATCGCATCATATAACAAGGTATTCACATACACTTACACAGATCCACATCGGCCCTCAAAATAGTTGCCATTGGCCGCTATGCAAATCTGCCAACGTTGATATAGCTGCTGAAAACTTTGCTGAAACATATTGGCAGGAAATTCCCGTACTGCGTCTCTTGTGTCAATGACGACCTCCTCGGACGCCTGAAATCTACGACCAAGTAGCTTTGCTTTCACGCGGTGAAAGAGAAAGAAACCGCACGGTGCGAGATCAGGTGAGTACGGAGAGTGTGGCAAAACGGTGACCTGTTGCCTTGCCAGCTCCTCTTGGACAAGAACAGAGCGATGTGCAGGGGCGTTGTCATCTAGCAACACCCAATTATTCCTACACCAAACGTTTCGCTAGGGGATTTGCCTAGGTTTTGGCAGAACTTGATGTTTGCCCATTGTTCAAACTGCCACATTCTCGATTTCCGCCACTTGCATTTAACTTCAGTTCACAAGAGGCCGTAGTTCTAATTACACTGTTTGCACACAACTGCCTCTTGCTGTGACGAGATGAACCGACAGGGCATCATATCGTGCCTCAACCTATACGCTGTAGTGCAGTGCAACGACGCTTTGCGGCCATTCTACGAACTTATTGACTGTGGTAGTGTGTGTGTGTGTGTGTGTATATATATATATATAGGTGCGAATTCCAAAGAAGTGAAAACGGAATGAGATCTGAAAGAATTTTCTAAGGAAGGGTGTATCTAAAAAAAGGACTGTTTTGCCAACGATGTTGATTTATGACCATCTTTTCGATGCAATATACTGTCACGTAGTATGTGTGTGTGATTATAGACGGGGTATGGATTGGATATTGGATTTATTGACACACCTCGGAAGTACAAGTAATTACAACACTGTCGCTGATCTCCACGATTTGAAAATTACTATCACACGCTAAGTCTTCTCAGTCTTCACTAGTCACATCCTGGCAACGGATTTTAACACAATTATAACAGCCTCACTGTAACTACAACATACATAAAGTCTTCTACACGGAGCCGTACTCTTTCAACTGACTCTTCTCTTCACAGCCAGACTTTCAGCTCTTAACCAACTAGATTGCCCGGTTGTGTTGTTTATAACCACTTTGCACTCACCGAATAGAAAACACAGTTTCCAGCAATAACCTTATTGCTGCAGGCGCGTGTTTATCGATTCATTTCTTAGATAAGGGTATCATAATATTGATTTTATTGTTGTATGCGTGTATGTTGAGAACGTTACCCAGCAACGGCCGCTGTTTCCAGAGTCATCGCTTAGCAACTGGTCTGTGCGCCACAATATAATACGTTTCCTGTATATTGGAAAAGCGTAATTAATAACAGAAAATTCAATGACAATGAGTTTTATTATTTATTTCTTTAATATTTACTTCAAAACGCCATCAGTAGGTCTGAGTATATAACGTGGAAAGACGTGATGAGCGGTGGAAAATGAATGGGAAAGGATGTAAATGGAAGTGGTCGTGGCCTGATATTAGTTCCTCCCTGGCCTGGAGTGTTTGAGGAGAATGACAACACTTCAGGATATCCGCCCGTGCATCTCTCGAATACAAGTCAGAATCTTTACGGCGCGAGCAGACTTGCTCCGTCAACTGATCCTAGATGACGCCATGTGCCCTTCTTTCAATAACTTGTTTGTCTTACGTCTAACCACAGATCCTTGCTACCTTTGTGGGTTATAAGCGTGTGAGAAACTTCAGAAGAAGAAAGGAAACCCCTCCCAAAAAAAGGATAAAAGAAAATTATAACAAAAAGTATATATATATATATATATATAGAATGACAGGTACCACGCCTTGCATCCCCCTCCACTCCGTCAACAATTTTTATTGAAATGCAAGTGTCATGTTACTAAGATCCTGGTAATTAGGATTAATCAATTACGTCATCTAAATGAGCGCTTGGATAGTGCCAGTTCTTATGCTGTAAGAAACGTATTTTTATTTTTTACAGTCTTACTGAAAGGGTTTAAAAGACACACTGAGTTTCTAATGAAGGCAGTCAGACAGGACTATGTAATTATGAATCATTTCACCCACCGCTTAAAGCAGTTTCTAAATAGTGAAATGTGCATAATATCTCATATAAATATTGATTAAAACCTTTTAGTTAAGATTCATGACTTCTGATATATGACGCCGTATAGCCTGGTAGATGGGTAATAGCATTTCGGAGGGACAGGAATGGAACCAATTGGTCCGTCCGCAGCCTCAAGACTGAGTTTCCTTCTTCTGTCACTTCTTCAATGCTTGACTTACTAGTCTGTTCTGAAGATGGAGGCAGCTTGTCCCTTCGAAACATTATGTAGCAACAAGATCACGTGGCGTCATATCCCAGAAGACACTGCCATAAGAACTTATAAAGGATCCATTCTTGTCATGAACTATGAAGCGACTGCAATAATCTAAATTGTAATTTGTAATATGAAGTTAGCGTCAGAGCGTGTGTAGATGTGTAGATTCGAACCGACCCCCCCCCCGAATAAGAGTCCAGAACGTTACCGCTATGCCATCTCGATCGCTGTGTCTGTAATAAGAGGGACTGATTCACTGTGGGTGAGAGAAAAAAGAAAAGGTTATCCTTGTAAGAGGCCTTGGGGGGCCATGGGCTTGTGAGACGTCGAGGCTCCAACATTTTTTATACAATCGGCTCATAGATGGCGGTAAATTTTCCAGCCGACCGCCTTTACCCTGCAATGATCACTGGTACTCTTTTCTGTTAGAGGCTGAGTCGACCCCAGGGCCGTAGTGCGGCTGGAAGGATTAGGTCAATTGAAAAATCCAATGAACTCATTGAGAATCGAAGCCGTGGTCTTCCGGCTTGTAGCCGGAACTAACTACGCTGCTTAGGAAAATAAGTAGAAATTCATATGCCTAAAGTTCCGAGATAACGTATTTTTAGTGAGTTTCTTCACAGAGAACAGTATGTACGCCACTTAAAAACAGGGCCCCGCGTTTATGACCCCACAAGCGTCAGGGCAAGTGCAGACCTGGGTCACAGATAATGGAGGAAAGTTTACACAAAACAAGTTCTAAGAACATGAATAATAATTCTGATCCTAATTGAAACGGTGTACAAACTCCCTCTGACTTATGAATCGTGACCAAGGGTTCACCATCCTCAGACTTACTGGGTTTTTGAACCATGTCCATCGTCCTGTGTTCTAGAAACTAGAAAAAAACGTTTCGGAAACTAGATTTGTTTCCGTCCTCTAGTGAAAGGGATTTGTGGATCTAGGATAGAAAGAGAGGTAGAAATTTATGCTACAAACCTAACCAAAAGACGCAAGTACTAATGCATGTATATGTCGTGACAGGGGATCCAATGAATTCGGTTGAAATGGCTCAAAGAAACACGCCTCACCACCATATTTACCACCGGATGTGGTCCATCCATCACCAGATATCAGCACTGCCTGATTCAGAGTGTGAAGTGCTTTATTGTTTGATTTATCAGGTAGTTTTTGCTTCGAGACTATCGAAGATTGCTCTATTTTGTCAAAATGAAAAGTTGGATTAAAAAAAAAGACAAAAGTAAGATGCAATTTGTTGATATACTGCATCTACTATGGGAAAGAAGTTCTATCATCGTCAGGTTGTGACGTAGTCCGCTACTCATCATTATAAAACTGGTATTTTCGACTTAATTTAAATGTTAATGAGTGAGTAGGAAATTCAAACAAAAACGCCGATTATCCGAATCCCAATTAATCGAATTACTGCAATCAAGAAATGCGCCTGCTAAGCGAACATCACTGTTAGACCTTTCCACATGAAGTATCTGAAACTGTTAACTTATATTTACGTTTATTAATCTTTTTATGTTTCACCTGTTTTAAATATGAGCCGAGATAGCGCAGTCGGTATAGCGACTGGCTACGGGCTGGATGGCCGAGGAGTCGGAGTTCGAGTCCCGGTAAAAAAGTAAAGCTATCCCTGTACTATGCCGTGAAGGCCCATAGGGTTATGAGATGTTGAGGGTACCACATTATCTAGACAATCGGCTCAGAGATGGCGGTAAGGTTGTCAGCCTTAGGCTCCGGCCGCGCTTTACTCCCCAGGAAAACTATTTAATTAATTCCTGGTACTCATTTCTGTTAGAGGTTGAGTCAACCCCAGGGCCATAGTGCGGCTGGAAGGATTAGATCAACTGAAAAAACCAATGACCTCATCGGGACTTGAATCCGGGACCTTCCGGCTTGTAGCATAGCCCCTCAACCAACTAGTCCCGGTAGGGTCAAGAATTTTCTCGTCTCCATGTCGTCCATATCGGCTCTGGGGCCCATCCAGCCTCCTATCCAATAGGTACTGGGGGCACTTTCCCCGGGGGTAAAGCGGCAGTGNATTCGTGGATAAGAACTTAAACCAATTATCCGAATCAATTGTATCAAAAATTAATTCGGGTAATCGGGGTTCTGCTCTACTTACACAGGACATTTTCTTTCAGTAAAGTTGCTCACACAAGGTATGATGTGCTCTGGTTCGTGGAGCAAACGAGTATATGAAATATTTTAAGTCCCAAAGAACTGACTCGATTTTACAATCCATCCATTTTCATGAAGTACATGTCTTATATCGTGACGCGTGCTTCAAATTTGCCATGAAATTGGGTATGACCTAAGTGGCCCACACTTAGTTTCCAGAGTTACTGATAAATGTCTCCGTAAAGGATAACAAAATGGGGTCATCAAAGAAGGTGCAAGCATTTGTTATAGAACTAACTAATTAACTAACCTAACGAGCCTATCTTGAGAAACTGTCAGTTGTGCAGCTACTCTAGATTGTCCCAACATTATAGGGAACCCGAATTTTCATTACCATATTCACAAGAGCCCTCCACTCGTTCTTATCCTTAGCCAGATCAATCCAGTCTATACCACCCCAACCTATCTCTCCTAGGTCCATTTTAATATTATCCTCCTACCATCATCTATGTCTTCCTAGTGACCTCTTTCCTTCTGGCTTTCCAACCAAAACTCTGTATGCATTCCTCTTCTACATCATGTGTGCTACATGCCCTGCCCAGCTCACCCTCCTTGACTTGTTCATTATAATTATAGTTGGAGAAGAGTACAAGTTATGAAGCTCCTCATTATGCAGTTTTCTCCAGCCTCCTGTCACTTCATCTCTCTTCGGTCCAAATATTCTCCTTAGCACCCTGTTCTCAAACGTCCTTTGTCTGGGTTCCTCCCTTAATGCTAGAGACCAAGTTTCAAGCTCATAAGAAACCACAAGCAAAATTATAATTTCGTATATTCTGATTTTATGTCTTGAGACAATGGGAAAACTGGACTGAATGGTAGCAAGCATTACCCGAATTCAGTCTTCTCTTAATCTTGACAGGGTGCCAAAAGGAACATTATCAATATCCTATATTCTGACTTACTGTCTGTTAGGATGAAAAGACACTGGTAGACACCGCAAATGTTGGGATGAAGCCGGAGGGGGGGAAATAGAAGCTAATGAGGACGATATAGGATAGTTATGAATGTAAGGATAAGTTGTACATTATCTAAACACAGTCCCTGGGTGTACATCTCCACGAATTCTTAATCTCGACACAATATGAAGATGACCAGCTGCAGACGGAATTCTCATGTTGTAACAGAGGAAAACCACGATAAAAATCTGTCTTGAAGCTAATGTATAAAATAAAACAAAACAAATTCTGTGGCTTTAGTCCGCAAGTGAACTATACCGACCGAGAGACCGCCGCTTGTCAGCGAAGTTAGTTCCAACTTTAGTGGATAGAGGGTGTCCCGTGGTCAGCGCAACGAATCCCCACGGCCGTTAATTTTGGTTTTCTAGACCGGAGCAGCTACTTTTCCATTCAAGTAGCTTCTCAATTATCCTTACGAGGCGGAGTGGATCCCCTTCCATACCCACTACTTCTCAGAAAATCTGGTAGCGCCGGGAATCGAACCCGGGACCTCTGAATCTGTAATCAGGAACTCTGACCACCAGACAAAGCTAGTAGGAAAAGTGTAAATATTATAACGACGATTAAAGGACGGCAAAATAGGTCGCTGTTCCATTGATTTTAATTGCGTTCGAAGAGAACGTACTCCTAGTTATGTGGCTTATATAAACACCTTCGCATCCTCAAACACAATTAATGGAAAATTATCCAGCCAAAACCACCTGCTCATTAAGTTTCTTTTATCAAATAATACAATCGATTTGATTTATCGATCGAAAAACTTTCTTCCCAAACATGCGGCAACAACGTAGTAAGAAACACCTTAAATCATTTACTTTTATTTTCTTGTTCTTGTGTTGGATAAGACAAAAAAATAAGAAGGGAAGGCAGCAGTTTGGAGGGGGGGGGGCGCACAGTCGTGTTGCAGGAGCTGCCTGTAGACAATGGTCCCACTTTTCTTCCTCAACCCTGGCGCACCGACAACGTAAAAGTGGAGTATGGGTGACTAATAAAACGGAGTTTGGATTGGTAATTGGATTTATTGATCACTCCTTCTACAATCACTAGTAATCAATAAATTACAGCGCTATCGCTATTCTACGCACTTCATAAAGCATTAGGACATGCTAAGATTTCTCAGTCTTCACTAGTCGTATCCTGGCAACGGAATTATAACAGTCTTACTGTAACTACAGCACACATAAAGCCTTCTTTTCACATGCTGAGTCTTCCCTTCACAGGCTGACTTTCAACTGACAACTGAACTACGACTGAACTGTCAATTCAAGTCAAAGTCAAAATCACGTTGCGACTGACGGTCAGTCAGCCTTGATGTCGATCCCAATCTGGGGCTTATGACCAGATATTTATCACTGTTTGACAGTTTCGGTCTTGTTTTTGTGGGGTCTCCTCTCTGACGAGAGGACTGGTCTGTCTTTTGTGAACTGTCAATTACTGTTGGCTTCTCGTTATATAGAGATCGGATCAGACCACAGCACAGAAAACACATCCGTTGCGCAGCAGTGGATATATGCGAACCACATAGAAAACACCTCCTGCGATACCGCTTCTATCGTTGCGTGCGTGTATCGCGGGTGTTGTCTATAAATGGGTCTACTCTATTGTTGGTTCCGTATTTGTTGCGGGCTTGTTTACCTAGGCGTTCCCTAGAAATGGGTCTACATGTCACAATATTAAACCCGGGTCACCAACACGACATTGGTAAAAGAAAAGAGGCCTCTTGGAGAAGTAATAATTCTTAGGGGCAAATAGGGGCTGTACCTAACACATACGACCTCTACCATCTTGTCAGAGAGAGCAAATCACTAACTAAACAACTACATGTTTAACCAACTCACTAACAGAAGGCACAGTTGTACTTGTAACTGATCAGTTAAACACCACGCCACTAAGACATATGAGGAGTGGAGGTATAGTTCCAGCATTCTTGACATCAGCTCTGAATGGACGTGATTTGTCAGTTTCACGCTCCGGCCAATTAATCCCAGGACAAAAAGCCCATGGTGACCATTGGATAGGAGGCTGGGTAAGGCCCCAGAGCCGCTCTGGACGCTGTGGAGAAGAGAAAAACGTTTTGCGCCTGCTTGGAATCGAACACGAAATTCTCTGTCCTGCCCATACCCTAGTCACTGTCCGATTTATGTTACAGATTATTGTACATTACTGCTACTGCATATCGTGCAGAGGAAGGTCGGATTTTGGTTTCCTCAGGAAGCTCTGTCTTGCTCCCAGTGAAGAGCAAAGATGGTTTGGTGAGGTTTGGTCTGGTGCAGGCTAGGTTAATGGGTCTAAGGGGAAGGGTGGAGGGGGTAATGCTTATCACCTCCTTTGGTCATGAATTAAAATAAAGAACCTTCGGGCTAAGCTTCTTTTTTATGGAAGTCTAGCGTGTTACCATGCTAAAATGTAACAAGTCCACCTACTGATACTGGAATTGCACACAAAGAGAAAAACCAAGTTAATGCACATAAAAAGTTGTCATTTTCAATACACGATTTCAGGTTACCATAGCAACGAATTGTCGAGCTTTAATACGTTGCATGAACATAAGCAGTAGGTCACGAAAAAAGAAGCAATCTTTTGTTTCAGTGTATCGTGTCTATTCCGTGAGTACTGATATCATTTTGATGTGGACGATTAGTAACTTAATGTTGAGATCAGTTTCTTACCGCCATAAATATTAAGACCGCGGCCTTCTTTAATTTGACTGCTACTCGATAAAAATTTCAGTTAGTTATTGGCTGGTTATTTCGATTCAGAAGTTGGACGTCGTTGTGAACGCCTTAATAATAACTGCTATTGTGAGAAGACTATTGCCGACACAAGATCATAACAAGGACATGTTAGGTGGTTCCTTGTGACTGCGGAATGACGAGGAGTCTGACTCCAGATACGAAGGGCAGCTGCGAATATATTCAAGAAGCAATCGCCGTCAGCTGAAAAGGGGTGGTGCTCCAATTTGGTGAATCCTCAGGCGGCTTACAACTCCTAACCGAGAAAAATAAGTTTCTTATGAAATGTTATACAGGGCCTCTGATTTGGACGTGTTGGTATGGACTGGATTCATCTGGCTCAGGATATTGACCAGTGGAGGGCTGTTGTGAACACGGTAATGAACCAACTGGTCACACAGAATGCTGGGAATTTCTTGAGCATCTGAATAATTTTCGGCTTCCCAAGAACGGTTCAGGTCCATGGAGTTAGGTCCTGATGAGTACTTTTATGTTCGCTCTCCTCCAGAGCGTCCAGACAGGCTCTGGGGCCCATCCAGCTTCCTATACAGTGGGTACCGTGGATTTTTTACCCAGGAATAAAGCATGAAGATGACCACTCACCTCCATCTAGCACTAGTGGAGTTATACTTCTACTCCCCCATAAGACTTCATGGCGTGGTGCTTAATTAAATAAGCAAAGGAACAAATTTACTTTGTGTGGCGTCATTTAACACGCGTACTTTGTAATTTTTACTGTGTATCTTCGGACTTCATTAGTGTTAGTGTATGTGTGTATGTTTGATACACGTGACTGCACTAGTGGCAGCAACGAAACTCTGGAAGCCGTATTGGTAGTTTCATCAACGGCGATTTTGGATGGTCTACGAGCACAAGAAGTTGCACCTCAAAGACTGCCTCTGAGACTGAATATTTTCTACATAAGATATAAGAATTCAATTCGTACCTCACATGAAACACATTATGCTTCCGCTACAAAGTCCAACCGGTTAATTCTGTTTAAGGAAACAGTCGCTGTTTATTGTGAGAACCAAAAATCAAAGTCAGAGCTACTTTACGACTGGCAGTTTATCGCCAGTCAGTTCGTTTTGGCGTCAGGTCCCTTGAGGTCCACGACCAGAGATTTTTTTCCAACTGAACTCTTGCGGTAATAGTCCTTATGTAACATCCTCTCTGAGGAGAAGATGGGTTTGTCTCTTATGAATACACTTGGCATTTCGTCAACATCGTATCCAACATAATACTTGCAGGTATATAATAAATAAATCTTTATTACAGAGGACCATGAGTTAATCCGGTAAGCCCTGTGTAAATGATATCATTTCGTTCGGCTATTTGCAAACTACGTATATGCAACTGTATCGCAGTTGGTTCATACGAGTATATAGACCGTCTAATGTGACACTGCACTGAGAATGGTACTTACTCGTACATGAGCAAGATTAAAGGGCCGTGGATGTGGATGAAGACGAAATGAAAACGCAGCAACNTATGCAACTGTATCGCAGTTGGTTCATACGAGTATATAGACCATCTAATGTGACACTGCACTGAGAATGGTACTTACTCGTACATGGGCAAGATAAAGGGCCGTGGATGTGGATGAAGACGAAATGAAAACGCAGCAACAAAAGGCAGAGTGTAAATGATTAATTTCTTTGAAGCAGTTAATCTCAGAAACGAGTATCATATCGTGTTCTAATTAATTCCCACCGGTGTTTATTCCAGGTGATTTCCATATTCGTCTTGTTTTCGTTTGTAGTTCAAGGACAGGGTTTCTGTTCGCCAGGTATAAGCCGGTGAGCAGAGCCAGCTGGCTCCAGATCGTGGGAACTGCATCTTCACGAGCACCATCACAACGTTGCCACATCTCTGCTTCCTGTATGCATCTGTACACTCAACCAAACCACTGCAGGTAGGTATCTACTAAGTTAATATTTATCTGAAAATTTGTGATTGGATTTGAGGTTCTCACAGCGATGACTTTGAGAGAAATCTGGGAGAGACTTTGGGATGTTATTCGGAGGACATTTCGGAGGAAAGAATTACTTCAATCTTCAGGATCGAAACAGTTTCTAACCGATACCTAGAGCTGTCATTGGTGTCTTCGGGTTTTCTGGTAGCTTTGTTTGTACACTCTTCGTTCCTGAAGATGAAGCTATTATGTTACTTAGAAACGTCGGTGAATTTCTACCAGATTTTACTACGTCACTCTTTTATTTATTTAACGACGCTCAATTATACTGTATATCGTCTATTAGATAACCTGAATAAGGAATTGGAAAGAATGTGGAAGAGGCCGCGGCCTGATTTAAGGTTTGTCCGAAGGAACTGAGGAGAACTGCCAAGAACATCAGTAAAGATTTCAGAATCCGACTGCGATTCGAACTTCTCGAATACAAGTGAGAAGCATTACCGACTGAGCAAACTGCTCAGTGTGTGGTCACTGTGGTTAACAGCACGCCAGAACATGGATCCTCAGAAAGACAGACCAAAGCAAAATCCAAACAATGAATGTGAAATTATTTTACAGAATTTATCAGGAAATAAGAGGGGTAGAATTAACAGCAGAAATTTTAAAGAGGAAGTTTCAATTCAAAATGTTTTAACAGGTATACGGAAGCAACATCCAGAGTGGTCTGCTCAGGTTAGAACAGTGGAGAGAATAAGCGTATAGGGGAAGAACATCTGAAATATAAGAGAAATAATCCTGTGGGACGACCCAGAACAAGATGGTTCAGCCAAATATTGCAGGACTTCAAGAAGAGAAGAAAGAGCTGGGAAAAGATCGAGATGGAGAAAAAGAAGTGTGAAGAAAAAAAGAGATTGCAAGATTTCCGTCCGCATAAAACGAAAACATTATCAGAAGAACAAAAATAAAAAGCCGTGAAATATGGCCTATCTGTTTTGCCTAACATTTCTACAAAAGTTCAGGGTAGCTCAGTTGTCTACGGCCGGATCGTAAAGTTGAGCATAGCCCAACAGCTCATGATGGACAGCCGAAGATTCGGGTTTAATTCCAGGCAAAAGGAAAGAAAATTTCTGTTCTCCATACCCTCACAAAGGTTCTGGGATCTACCGGGATCACTGGATACCGAGTGGGGCATATTGCCAGTGGTAAAAGAGGGGGGGGGGTGTAAAACTGACCACTCATCTCCAACTACCTTCGAGGTTAGGAATCCGTCCACTCTCCCGTACGCCTTCATGTTGTGGTGCTTGGTTAATCATAGGGAAATCTTCATATTCACACCCGGTCCTGTTGAAGTTAACAAGAGTAGAGTCTACCGCCACCCGTTCGTGTGTTTCTATGGCGTGAGAAATTTCAAGAAATGTGAACTTCTTGCGGCCTTATTCTCTGTACCATCCTGCCCTTAACGACAGCTCAATTCCAGGTTCATTCATCACCAGAAGCTGTGACAAATTGAAGTTATGACCATTGACCGCCACTGCCAGCCCCAAATCTTCTCTATGGTGATGCTTCTCAGGACAGTACCTGTCATGGACTTAGGATTGTCGTAATTTATGACGTCGAAGACCAGACACGTTTGCATATTTCATTGATCATAACAGCTCCTAATGCTTTTAAGACATTCTCTTGAATACGTGTGTCAACACATTCCATCGCAGTTATGTTGACTTAGATGTGGTGGCAAAGGTAAAGGGTAAAGTTGTCCCAGTGCTTAACTAAGTAAGCACTACTCCATGAAGGCGTATGGGGGAGTGCATATATATAGATTCATATTTTCTTGACCTCAGAACTAGCTGGAGGTGAGTGGTCAGCTTCATGCCCCTGCCGCTTTACCCCCGGGGAAAGAGGGTGATTGTTACTTTACAGAAGAAAACAGCTGAAGAGAAATCCTCTTAAAAAGCTAATGGTCGCTCAGCTAGTCAAGACATATTCTCTCATTTATAGAACCTGAAAGTCCATCAGCTTGTTCACAAGAGCCTGCTACTGATCACTATCTTGAGCCAGATGAATCCAGCTCTCATCTGCGCACATAATTTTTAATAAAATATTTTTCCATATTGTACTTTCAACCACACCTAACCCCACCCCAAATAATACCTATCTTTCAGGGTTTCCGAATAAAATTCTATGTGGATTTCTCATCTGCTTCGTGCGTGCTATATATCCCGTCAATCTCATGCTGCTTTATGTCAGCGTAATACAAGTTATGTGATATTTTGGGTTCTCATCAGGAGTGACTATGGACATAACTGAAAATCGCGCTCTTCTGTAATGTAACGCCTTATAATTAAAAAAAACGACATTTCGGAGGAACGCACCCTCTCCATCTTCAGAATAGAACAAATTCTGATAACGCACCTGGGTTTTGCTCTGCTTTTCGCCTGCTTCTTGCTGACTTTTTAATTAGCTTACTGTTCTACCATGAATATGGAGGCGATATGTTCGTCTCAAACTTCTGACTCTACAAAATTACACGGCCTTACGACCTAGAATACCGTTTTATTCACAGTCATTTCTGTGAGAACCTCAGATGAATATTAGTGTCCTCTGGAATTAGACATCGTGTAGTCTGGTACATTGCTACGAACGTTTTTGAAGAAAGGGCTGCTTCCGTATTCCGTGGTGGAAAAGTCTTGTATTTTCACCTGTAAACGATGGCCGCAGATTTTTCCGTGACGGTAACGATCCACCAAACTTCACGGTGTTACATCTCAATTAAGATAGTGATCTTCACAAATTATGAAAGTCTGTCAGCATTTTTAACTTACGAATTCACTCACTTACAAAAGCTTTTAGCTTTTACTGTGTGGTCGTAGTTACATTTGTAGAAAAGCTAATTTTGAGTCCAGCGACATAATTAATAACTGTGATGAGCTGAGGTATGTAGCCCCATTTGTTCAACAGATGATATATGACTAATGATATTCTGTACTGTGGCACTTACTGGTTTTCCCTTGGCGTTTATTTCGTTTTCATACCTACGAAATGACAAATGAATGTCTGCTCATAATTACTGTAGCCTGCTTCTTTAGATAAATTTGAGTTATCTGCGTTTGGGTGAAGAATTGTCACCCATAAAGTGATTAATGTGTTACTTTTACCTGCAGTTTGCTTCACACTTTATTATCTGTCAGAATTACTGGGGTTTCGGACTGCGTCCATCGTTCGGTATTATAAAAACTAGAAGACACAACATTTCGGAAACTGGATCTGTTCCGATCCTCAGGTGAGGGGGTGACACATACTCCGTCGGGCCCCTTAAAAAGAGCTAACCTCTGGACCTCTTTCTAAGCGACCCCAACAGAATAGGTGTTTGACCCACTCACCTGAACATGGAAACAAGTTCAGCTTCCGAAACGTCGTGTTTTCTAGTTTCTAGAAAATCTGACGATAGACAAAGTCCAAAAACCCAGCAATTCTGAGTGTTACACGCCGTCGTTTGAACCCTTCAGTATCTATTTATTATCTGTTCTTGAGGGGAGTGGGCCCCTTCTTTTGAGTCGGCAAGCTGACCCACAGACGCGTCACCACGTTGAGACTTTCTGCAAAGAGACATTCTTTTGACTCTTCTTGCCATCTGACTTCACGCTGGTTTCTTGCTTGGCTTATTCTTCTACCCTGAAGATGGAAGTGACATGTTCATACGAAACGTCGGTTGATGTTAACAGTTTACACTGCGTTATATTCCATAAGATATGTCTTCATAACCATCGCTATGACAACCTCACACCCTACATGCGCACTTGTATTTACATTTGACTTATCCATGCCGTTTAGAAACTATTCAATAAGAGACCTTGAAATCATTTGGAATAATATTCAGTGCGCTTTAAGCTCGGTTACTGCCTTAAAATGTTTCAACCAACGTGAAGTACAGGTATTAAGAACATTTCGTTACACTACTCAACTGACGGTTACAGGTGCCTCAATAGTACCTCAAATTAGGCCCTGCATACGCTTTTCCACACCCTTCCTTACTCATTACTCACTAGCCATCCGCTGTTCGACGATATACAATTAAATAAACCATAATCAAACTATAAAAATCACTTTGACATGTCAAAGAGGGCAGCACATCATGTTCGCATCTTATACTGCCATCTGCCGGAACTATAGTGAAATAAGAACACACAACAAACCACGAGCGTTCACGAGGTTCACGAGAGTGCCCCCCCCGCCCCCACTGGTCCCTATCCTGAGCCCGATCAATTCAGTCCATTCCAACCATCCTATGTCTCTACGATATATTTTACTATTCACCCACCTTATTCTCGGTCTGCCTAGTGGTGTACTTCCTTCTGGCATTCCCACCAATATCCTATATGCAGTCATCTTCTTCATGGGTGTTACGTGCCCTGCCCATCTCATCCAACACTATTATAACATTATGTGCACTGTACAATTATAATAATAAAAACTGTCAAAACAGGCGAAATGTGAAAAATTAAGGAATGTAATTAGAAATTAGAATCTAAAAAACATTTTATTTGAGAGAGTCCAACTATGATGTTCGTTAAGCAAAATAGAAGCAAAGTGGGGACCGACAATCACCAAGATGAAAAACAAAATTTAGAGTGAATATGTCACGTTTCACTATGCAAGTATACTGATGGAACCCTCTGCAGTCAGGTGGTCCTCAGTGCGTAAGAGTTCTGTTTGTTTGTCAGGCAGAACTGAGTTTATTGAAAAATGCACCCCCTCCCCCAAGTCCATACTTGGGCGTGCTAGTTACAAATGTGGTTGTACGTACTTCCCGCATATACGTGGCGGCAGAGACATCATTTTCCTATTATACTTTCACTTCTTGCATTTATTTCGCATCGCGAATAAAAGTGGGCACCATTTAAAAGCAACCGCATACGTCCTGAAGCAGAACGCCTTAGCGGCGCGGAGGTAGAACTCCACCCTCTCTTATCTGGGGCAGTAGACGGTCAGCTTCACGCCAATGCGCGTTATATAGAAGGCTGTTGGGTCTCGAGGGCCAGCACTTTTATAACAGAAACATAGAGAACGTGCCTCGAGCGGTCTTGGAACCCACACACTCACAGCAACGTGAATACACAAGCATATAGAACCCCCACGGTTAGTATGCCTTCCGGGATTTTAAACAGTCCTGACATCCGTAGCCGATTTAACGTTGTTAAATGATCAACAAACGGTGCCTGCGTATGAATTTTGTAACAGAAATTGAGGAGTCTTACAGACGTCAGCGCTTCAAACCGATCACGCTGAATGGTAGTGCTGAGCAGGGAAGTGGAGACAGTTCGGGTTCTCACGCTCGTACAGCCACAGCCTGTGTGTCAAGTTCAGTCCTGGGACATGACCAAATACACAGACAGGTTCACACATTGGCTGTTTGCGGAGTAAGGAGAAGTAGTGGCCGTGTTTTTAATTGTGAAGTTCTGCGAGAAAGACATCGCTATACAAACAGAACGATATCACCAAAGGATTAACAATGTTGATCAGAGGAACAAAGTTCCTGTGCAAGGTTGTCAGCCTTATGTGCCAGTCATCCTTTACCCCCAAGAATATTCCAAGAATATTCCTGGTACTCATTTCTGTTAGAGGCTGAGTCAACCCCAGGGCCATAGTGCGGCTAGAAGGATACACACGTACATTACATGACTTTGTTATTTCATAGCAGACTAAATGAGCATTTCGGGTGTCTGGATATTCTTTATAATTTAAGTTTTAGCTGATATAGATGGTCCATGTTATCCTGTTTATGCCAATTATTGTACATGGAAAGTCAGACTTATATCATAACGTCTGTCTCATCCACCAATCTGTGGTGCCAATCTGTGCTAATATTCATGATGTCTGAACAAATGTACAACAGAAACTCACATTTATTTACTTTCCTGCCTTACCATGCATTGCACCCTTTCCAGTCTTGCCAGTGAACTTCTCTTCCTCGAGGACAGAAAGCTGTTCAGTTGGTTACATCAGCAAACTGACTTGTAGGTTTCAGACCAGAGATGAGCAACCAGCAACTACAGTCACAAGATGTCCCTGCCAGTGAACTTCTCTTCCTCGAGGACAGAAAGCTGTTCAATTGGTTACAGCAGCAACTGACTTGTAGGTTTCAGACCAGAGATGAGCAACCAGCAACTACAGTCACAAGATGCTCCTACCATTGAACCTGATCCCTTAGCTGGAAAGATCTGGAGGGGATGAATTCAACATATAACATCACTTTCATGAGTCCAGTTTTGCATATATAAATATTTGTCATTCCAACTTCCAGGTTCTCCAGGTATCTAGAGCACAGTTTTCTGGGATGTATTCATTCATTCATTCATTTTATTTGGCACTCATAATTGCTATAACAGTAACACTTGAACAAGTCACATCATTAAATACATCATTCTTGAAATCCTTTTGCCCAAATGATTAGAATTTGTCAAATAAATAAATAATAAATAATCACTCTTGTTGTGGTTAACCTATAATTAAAATATAACACACATTATCAAACCAGATAAATAATAAAATTAGATACAATTGTGCACTGCACATCTTAATAATAATAATAATAATAATAATAATAATAATAATAATTTTATTTAACATTCATCACAGATACAAATTGTAACTCTCGAACAAGTCACATACATATACAACTTTTCTAGTCTAATTGGCCTCCTGTCCAATCGATTGAACATCATCATAAATCACATAACATAACATTCAATTACAATTACAATCACACTCTTGGAATAATTAAAATATATTAGGTACAATCAAATTTATGACTACCTTCCATTATAAAAACAAGGTCATCTTACTATATACGTATATCTTAATTACCACTGTCATATTCTTAAACTTAAAACCTATTACATCAAAATAATCCACAAAAGATAAAATTAAATTTAGATAATGATTAACTAATTTGGCGTGCAGTGTGACCAACATTGTAGTGAGTAGTGGCAGCTTTCATGCCAGCAACATCTGTAACAAATTGCTGCAGACATCCAGCCACCACCAGGGTTTTCAGCATCACAGCTGCAGTTGGGTGTGCATCCTACTGCTCCTCAGGCATCTGTCATCAGAGGGATTCTGGGGGCTCAGAAGGACATTTTGGTGATAAAAAGAAAGTTTGGCTGAGGTCAGCTGTCTGTGAAAACACAGAGTCACCTGTGTGTCACCTGTCAGAACGCCCAATCCTCTTAATTACTTATACATGACCAGTCTCTCCATTCCAACTCCCCCTTCTCCAGCTGCCCAAAATAAGAAGATTAATAATTACAAATTGGGAGGAAAGTATAATGAATAGAGACAGTAATCTGCCTGTATTGATAACTGACCCATCAAATATTTCAAATGTAGAACCTGAATGAATGAGCACTGTTACTGTCATATTACATTGCTTTCCATAGATCCAAAGTTAGTCAAATGACTGTAGGATGTGGAACATGTCATGTAAATACAAAGAATATCTAAAAACAGCAATAACAACAATGGTTACACATTAGGTTATTCAGAGATACATCACATTGTCAACTCATGCTATATTTATACACCCTTTAAATCTCATATTGTCAACTTACACAACCCTCACATGGATGAGTCACTATTCAGACAATAGGTATTCATCAACAGAGTAGCACAAGTTTGTGAGTAAGTGTCAGTTTAGTGCTGTTTTAAATCATGCTTTTCCTTCATAAGGCTTTTGATATCCAATGGCAGTTTACTGAAGATTTTGATCCCAGTGTAATATGCACATTTCTGAAAGCATGACAGGTTAGCATTTGGCTTATGAAGACAGTGCTTGTGTCTTGTGTTAATACTGTGTACATCTGCATTGGTCTGAAAAAGTTCAAGGTTATTTTTGATGAAGCTTATCAATAAATACATTTATTCACATGGAAGAGTTAAGATCTGTAATCTCTTAAATAGATCCCTACAAGAGTTATGAGATCTGACACCCATCATGATTCTAATAATTTTCTTTTGCAATATAAATACCTTTATACTGTCAGATGAATTACCCCCAGAATTATTCCATACTTCATTAGAGAGTGAAAGTAAGCAAAGTAAATTGATTTGAGAGTGTCAGTGGTGCTGATGTGCAACATAAATCTAATTGCATGGCGTGCTCCACTTAACTTGGAACCAGCTGGTCTGTATGGGTGGTAGGATAAAGCATGTCAACAAAAATTGCCTACAAAACAAGCAAACAAGACTGGACCACCTATACCTGGCAGATTAAACTGACATCAAAAACACAAAAAATTCACATGCATCATGCACCAAGATATAATACAGCAGAAAAGTAAGCTGAGTTTAAGGTAATGGGTTCATATGCCATACATAGAGTAACAACTCTCTTCTCTAGTGCCCAACAACCCAAAAATCCCCTTATCAACCATGATGAATGGGGTGCATTTTTAATTTTTATCTCATCCAACTTATGGCTGGTGCCTGAATACTATTGGAGATTAAACTAATGTCATTCATTCCACTCATGTCCTCACGAGAGGCCTCACTAAAATACTTTATCATTCAGACACTTCAACAGAATGTATGCTTATGCAATCATAACCTCCACACTTCTGAAAAAAGGGACTTCCCCACTACACTGATGGTTCCCAAAAGTGACAGATGGTGTCAGATGAACAGATTGCTTGTTGATAATAACAGTACAGAAAGCTGCACCCATAATTCTAATCCTGTACTTAAGCAGAACAAAACCCCTAGCCCTAACAGTATTCCTGATGTCAGTGATCACAGGAGCAACAGGAGGGATAAACCCAACTTCAATACGAAAGATCATAATTTATCAGTCAACCACACAGGATGAATATTAGCAGCTATGTTGGGAGGCGACAACCTATGGGTTGTGTACTTTGCAGCATTATTCCTGCTTACAGCAGCCATAAGCACCATTACCGAGTCATGCAACATCTCATTCCTCAGCCAGGCAGTGACAGTCAATGAAAAGGCAATCACTATTACATACTGTTTACCACCTTGTCAGTAGGGAGCTTCTGCCATTCATTGGGTTCCTACCAAAGTGACTTGTAATCCAGAAACTAATTGTGAACAACCTAAGATCTGTTACAACGGCAATAGTGATGATAACACTAGCCACCCTATACTACTACTTACAAGTGTGATATTCAAGATTCATTATCCTACATGCAGAGACAAAGTGAATCGTGTGAACACAAAAAGCAAGATCACTGTAAATGGGGTCATACTACCCTCGGTGTCAATACTGGGCCTGATTGCATGAACCATAATTACCATAAACTAAGAGAATTACTAATTAATTATTAAAAAAAGTAAAGCTATCCCTGTAACAGGCCGTGAGGGCCCATAGGGTTCTGAGATGTTGAGGGTCCCACATTATCTAGACAATCGGCTCAAAAATGGCGGTAAGGTTGTCA
>NW_019733328.1:533464-541726 GCF_002891405.2 Cryptotermes secundus
CATGAATGTAAGGCCTCAGTAGTAGAGGGGCAACAAGTCCCCTTAAGAGATTTACAATCTACTATTTTATAAACCTCAGCCACTCTACTTACCATAAAGCAATTATTATTCTCAGCCAAGCACAAGGACATTGGAACCCTATATACTTTGTCTTTGGCACCTGATTACAGATAGCTGATACATCACTAAGAATGCTGATTCAGGCCAAACTCAGTCAACCCAGACCACCAATTGGAGACAACCAACTTTACAGTGTGATAGTATTTTTTTGTTGTTGCTAGTGGGGTGGGACTAAGTCCCTTGTACTGCGACCACTTCTGGCCTATTGTATGAGCCCCAGATGATAGGTGAGGGTGATTGTGGAGCAATTTGTGGAATGAAGATTGGCAGGGGAAACCGAAGTACTCGGATAAAACCTGCCCCCAGCACCACTTTGTCCACCACAAATCCCACTTGACCAGACCCGAGATTGAACCCGGGCTGCCGCAATGGGAAACCAGCGACTAACTGCTTGAGCTATGACGCAGCCCAGTGAGATAGTAACAGCAACAATTAACATGAACCTAGAGTGGATTCCCCTGTTTGTATGAGCAGTAACAATTACAACACCACTTCTCATATTGTCACTACTGGTACTGGCAGGAGCAACCCCGACGCTAACAGACTGAAACATAAACACATCTTTCTTCTACCCTGCTAGAGGGGGTGACCCAATCCTATTACAGCCCCTGTTCTGATTCTTTGCACACCCAGAAGTATATATTCTAATCCTACCTGGATTCAGGATAATCTCACACATCATCTGCCATGAAACACGTAAGAGGGAAACATTCCGACACACAGGAATAATCTTTGCCATAATAGTAATCAGCCTACTGGGAATTGTAATGTGGATGGCATACTTTACATCAGCAACAATAGTCATTGCATCTCTGAAAGGGATCAAAATCCTCAGGTGACAGGGGTGCTTCTAGCAAACTCATCAATCAACATTAAATTTCTTGGTTTGCAGCTGGACCATCATCTGACTTGTAAGGGACATATCGATTTTTTGCTTCACAAGTTGAGCATAGTTTCTTTTCTAATGCGAAAATTATCCTAAATATTAAATATAAATAGTCTTAAAGCTGTATATTATGCATATTATTATTCATTGGTGAAATATGGAATAATATATTTGGGAAATACATCAGACAGTCATAAGGTCTCTGTTATACAAAGAAAACAATAAGAATAATGATGGGAATGGGCCCAACTCATACATGTAGAGATCTATTTAAAAAGTTTACAATATTATATTTATCCATATATACTATTTAAAAAGCTTGACACTACCAATCCCATGTGTATATTTGCTCTCATTGATGATATTTGCTGTTAATAATTTGGATAAGTTTCAAACCAATAACTCTGTATATGTGATTGGTACCCAAAGGAATGACCACCTTCACATACCTTCAACACATTTATCATCCTGTCAGAGAGGGGTGTCAGGCGTGAAGCTATTTAATACTCTGCCATCAAATATCACAGTTTTAAAAAATGATAAAAAGCAATTTAGGATTGTTTTACGAAATTATTTGCAAAGTAGCGTATTTTACTCTATTGATGAATTTGTCAAGTATGCAAGTGGCTCAAAAGTTAAAGAGTTAATAAATGGTCTGTGTGCATGAATTATATATTGTTGAGACTTGCTTGTTGTAAGTGTAGTAGTATGTATGATGTCTGTTTCTGTTATGAATTTTAATATTTTATAATGATTAGAATATACAAGACTATAATTTTGCATGTGGTTCTGTATGGGTGTGAAACTTGGTCTCTAACATTAAGGGAGGATCATAGACTGAGGGTGTATGAGAACAGGGTGTTGAGGAGAACAGTTGGATCGAAGAGAGATGAAGTGACAGGAGGTTGGAGAAAACTGCATAATGAGGAGCTTCATAACTTGTACGCTTCTCCAAGTATAATTAGAATGATCAAGTCAAGGAGGATGAGGTGTGCAGGTGGAGGGCTCTTGTGAACATGGTAATGAACCTTCAGGTTCCATAAAATGCTGGGAAATTCTTGAGTAGCTGCAGAATTGGTGGCTACTCCAGAAGGGCTCAGCTCCATGAGTGAGTAAGTAAGTAACTGTATTGATGATATGGCTTGCCAGTGTGTGTGGAATGGCAAGGTGTGAATTTGATAGTGGTTTTACCATGACCCATGTGTGTTGTCCTGACAACTTGAGCTATCTGTGAGAGGCCTGATTATATATTTTATCGGTCAAAGGACGAATGATATGTAGTCATCATGAATTTGTAATATGTGACATGTTTTATATCCAGCCCTACAGGGAGATGATGGGATCCATGAAGTGAAAATAAATGTAATGTAATGCAACATCATCCTACACAATATATACTATATCTGGTAGCCCACTTCCACTGCATGCTGTCCATAGGCGTCATCTTCGCAATCATAGCTGGATTCATCCAGTGATGCCCGCTATTCACCAGACTAACCTTAAACCCCAAATGACTAGAGGCACAGTTCACAGTAATATTTGTAGGGGTAAACATGACATTTTTCCCACATCACTTCCTAGGCCTGACCTGTTGTGGTCTTGTAAGTGGATACCAACATTTCAGAGGAACTTGCTGACTCCATGTTACTGAAGATAGGGTCAGCACCTTTGAAAACTTGTTATCCACCCACAAAACTGCATGGTATTATAACCTAAAAGACTACAACGTGAATCTTCACTGCTGTGATAACCTCAAATCTTGCACAATGTGATTTGCTTTATGAAGCTGACCGGTTAAAATTCTGCCTGTCTATTGAGTGGCCTGTGGTATTTTGTTATTCTTTTCAGTGTCTCCTTGTTAACATTAAGACACTGCACTAATCCAGTGTTTAATAGTGAGCTTGAATAATGGGCACAGTGAAAGATCAAAGAGCTACCCCACTAATAATATCTCGAACTTTTCCACATAGTATTACTCTTGTGGGCCTTCAAATATTATTCAAAGACCAGGAAATGTACCACTAAAAGAAGGTCCAAACAAATTAACATAAGCCACAAATATTTCATCTTACAGCTATCTCCCAAAATATTGTTCATAGTGAGTTGTTCAGTGTTACATCATCATCAGAGCTTGGTATGGTGTAATGACTGGAGGAACTGGATGTCTAACATGTATATAAATGTAACTTTCCTGTCCATCTCCTGTTTCCTACTGTGAACCTAACAGAGAACACCCAAAGACATTATGAAATTTACTCCATACACTTGACAGTATGTACAGCAACCATGGCTGTTAAAGTGACATGACAAGTATTGCAGTAGAGTTTTCAGCTACCACTTGGATCCCCATTTCCCTATCTTTTCTTTTAATTGCATGAGTAAATTTTAATTTATTAATTTGAGTGTTATTCCTTCATTAAAGTTTTAGCTACAAAATAGACCGAAATTTGATTAACTACTTTATAATTTGTATATTAAATGTTTGTTCTTGTGTTATATTTTATTATAAATATTAATTTAATAATAATTACATTGAAACAAAAGTCAGAGGTAGACAACAGATATGGAATTTTGGAAGAGCAGTGAAGGGAAAACAATAATTGTAAATAATGTTGTTAAATAAAGTGAAATTTAGAATTTGTTAGCACAGTCAAAATTAAATAACAAACTGCTATGGTTTGTCTGTGTAAAAAGAATGAATAGAACAGGGATACTGAGAAGGACATTACAATTAAAATTTAAAGAAAAGTGATTTATGGGGCAGCACTGAAGTGGATAGTTTAGCTNTTTTAGCTACAAAATAGACCGAAATTTGATTAACTACTTTATAATTTGTATATTAAATATCTGTTCTTGTGTTATATTTTATTGTAAATATTAATTTAATAATAATTACATTGAAACAAAAGTCAGAGGCAGACAACAGATATGGAATTTTGGAAGAGCAGTGAAGGGAAAACAATAATTGTAAATAATGTTGTTAAATAAAGTGAAATTTAGAATTTGTTAGCACAGTCAAAATTAAATAACAAACTGCTATGGTTTGTCTGTGTAAAAAGAATGAATAGAACAGGGATACTGAGAAGGACATTACAATTAAAATTTAAAGAAAAGTGATTTATGGGGCAGCACTGAAGTGGATAGTTTAGCTAGGTACTGGAAAATGGCTAGCAAGAAATAGAAAAGGAAAGGTTGTGTAGAAAAAAAAAAAGAAGAGATTAAGGCTTTTCATCCATTGGCCTCTGTGAAATGGAAATGATGCTAAAGGAAGGGGAATAATGTTTGAATGCAGCTAATTTGCTGCTTAATGGAAATAGTTTGTCTGTTTTATTGTGACCAAATAAATAAAATTCATGAGTAACATGTACTTAGGGCTTAATAGTTTTAATTAGCAGTTTATTAAATGCCTTCCCATGATATCTCCAGAATGAGAGCACACTTCTGCCATTATTACATAAGATTATAAATTCCAGTGTCATAGAAGTTTGTTCCAGCATGTCTCACAAGCTTCCATGACTGCTTCAGCATTGCCGTTGTGCTGGCATCTTACAGGATACTTGTAGGGCCCAAACAAGTGACAGTTCAAGGAAGCAAAATGAGGAAGCCTTTTACATATTTTGTGATTGTCACAGTGTAAATCATGTGCTCTCATCTTGAAAAATAATTGCTTCTCATGAAATGTGTATTGCAGCTTCTTGAATGTTGTACCATAGAGATCTGTATGGATGGTTTCCAATTTGCACAGTGAATCAACCAAAAAGCAGTCCTCAGCAGCCCAAAAGACAATTCTCGTAGCTCTGGCATTCTTCACTACCCATGACTTTCAGCATGCATGATGTACACACAGTTGACTCTTGTTATATGCAATTCTGCTATCCACATTTTGCCATTTTATTACACTGTTATGAAAAGCAGTGTTCTATTTCCATGGACACAGCAGAAGCTGCCACTCATGCCCAGTGAGCTGCATGCAGTTTCCCTGACTCATCCCAACCATTTTGACTGTGTCATGTTGCTTCCTACTCCTTCTCCATCTTGCTCTTTGTTTTTCAAAGAGTCATATAGTTTATTCATTTTCAAAATACACAGTGATTTCCAAGTGCAAAATCCCCACATGTATTGCTACTCACATGTATATGCGTGACAGAAAGAGAGACAGTACTACCATTTTAACTTTTCTTTTTCTTCACAAGGATGTTAGGAATAAAATGTAAAAATTTTGTAATGTACTTTAAATATAACTTGGATTTATAAAGAAACTGCCTTCCTTCAATAAAACGCTGTTGGCATGCATCCACAACATGGCACCATAGACCCCCTTGTCCCAGTACAGTTTAACAGTCTGTCAACAGTGGTACCAATATGGTGTCATCATAACTTTGTGAAGTACACACATCACCATCACTGCCAAAGGTAAGTTTCTTATTTCATATGCTTAAAAACATTTTTTAAATATAAATAATTTTATTGCATCATCTTTTTTAGGCAAAAAGAAATTTATAACATGCCAGGCTCACAAAATATTTCAGTTTGGTGGTAATAACTCCTCTACAGTGCAGTGGTTGCTATATGTACCATATGCTTTAGCATTAAAAGAACTGCATTTTGCCCACAGAGTATTTATGTGTGTTCTGTTTCATGAAGAATAGCGATTCACGGCCTACAAAACCCAGGGTCTCTTCACTGTGTGGAGCTGAGGTTCAGGCATAAATAAAGCATTTTAGTATGCCAAGGCTTAAGGGCCATCTAGCATGGACACCAACAGTGCCTTGCCCTACCTAAAGCAATAAAATTTACACTGGAAAGTCACTTATTTTATTTAATGTGTGAATTATGATCATGACGAGAAGTTTTTTGAAAATAGTGGATTTTGGCATATCCATGTGTGCATCATTTTATTCATGTAGACCCTGCTTTCTGTCAGTAAAGAAAAATTTTTTTAAAAAATGTCTCACTTTCTAACACAATAAAATTACCAATTCACTTTGTGTAAGATGAAAATATATTATGAGGGGCTGAAAAGGGTTCCATTTGTCACAGTATGCAAGCTATTGTGTGTGAATTTCCTGATGAAGATAAATTTCTTTTCATGAAAGTTTTGACTGACGGAATATATATAAACAGCTCTAGATGATCCTGTTCATCGCAGTTAATTAGAATACTCCATTAAAGACACTGGTACTCACCTGATATTAGCTCTGTATCAACCTCTATGCCTACCGAGACCTGATTCTGAAGTTCCACCCCTCTCGGACAGTTTTAACCTCATTACATAACCTCTATGCATGTTCTTAGCATCACAGTGTACGTGATTAATGCTATTAGAAAGTATAATTGCCGAATTCTGAGCATAAATGCCCTTAAGTTAAATACTAGAGCTATTTCTGCTTGATAAAGATTCTTATTTTACTTTTAAGTTCAGCTTTCTGCAGTTTAGATTCTTTCACACACACGAACTGTTTCTCAAACAACTAATGAATGTACAGCAATGAAACTATGTTCATTTATTTTATAGCATTTAATAATACCATATAATTAATAAATATTTTGCTGGAATAGGAATTTGGCGTGTATAGGCCTAATATTAAATCATGTGTATAACCATATGTTTCTTTTTAAGTATACAATTTCTGTAGAGGAAAGCAAAAATCTGGCAATCAATTTTCGCTATTAAATTCAGATAAAATAATCACAGAACACATTAATGTATGCAAAATGAACCTGCAAAATTTCAAAACTCTTGCACTAAAACTACAGAAGTTATAAGCAAATATGCATATGCTTTCTAACTTACTTCCCAGTTTCAAGAAAACTATTCAGCGAGCATTCGTATTCAGAACGTCCTGGAGTTGAACCAAGGGCCATACTGTAAAGTATGAAGGCATTTATGTAAAGTTTAATGCAATTGGATGGCAAATATTATTTTATTGAAGTGAGAAATTTTTAACGCCTGGAAAACTTCAGATTCGAAAACAGGCCATTTGGATGGTTTTCAGTGCATCTACAGCTTTTTACAAGTGACATTATGTAACTCCAGAATATTTATGGCCTAGAATTTGAAAATATGCATACATTCATATAAATTTCATTTTAGGTTATGATTTCTGCCATTTTTTTTTTTAAGGTGAAGATCGCGACATATTGGATATTTACGACCTTGAAGTATAGGCGGGAGTTGCCTGCATCGTCGTGCATTTGTCTTGCATCTTTCGATCTATGACGTCACCTGTTACATTGGCGGGCGTTTGTGACCCCACCCTCGACAGCTTCCCTCCAAAATATATACCGTTAATAATAACAAAAAGACTAGCTTGTTATAAGGCTATAAAACCAAAAAAATGATTTATTGTCAGTGTATCCTTGCGAATTGCTGTGCTTAAGTATCAGATCACGACGGCGTATAGGGGGCGCGTAGGCAAAATACCAATTCTAGATCGGGACACAATCGTTAATGTGGGGTAGTTAGCTTCAGACTCCGGTAGCTTTACCTCCAGTGAAATGTATGTCTGTGTATTTCATTACTTTATAACGCCCTGTCTTCTTCCTGGTTTGTTATTTTTCAGGTTCTCGTGCTATATATTCGTATTATCGAATGGGGATATGATTGATTGTGAATGGCATATTCGCGAGAATAGGTTTCCCAACAAGCCACTTTCCGTAAAACTTTCTTGTTTCTTCCACCTTGACTACATACCCACCCCATCCTAACTTCTAGTTGAATTAACAGTGCTTGACGACACCCAGTATCCTTTATTTTCCTCTTACGTTATCTCTCCAAAAATTCTCTGAACATTTAATGTTCCTCCCCGATTGTAGAAGTCACGCTTCGAAGCTGTACGAAACGGTTACGTTGTGCATATATGCCAGTCTCTAGAATAGTATTTTTAGCTGCCCCTTTGTGATTTATTAAGTATTCGAAAATCAATGAAATTTCATTATCCATTTTAATATTACCCTATGAGGCACCCATTGCTATTTTTCGATCAGGTTTTTCAACCACGACTTCCTACATATCATATCCTCTTTCATGCATATTGAATAACCAGTCCATCCCTCAGTTTACATTAATCTAATAATATTAAGTCTGATAAGCCAGGCGCCTGTGTCGGCTGTGTCGATGGCTGGTTTCAATTAAGGGCGACCCCGTATGAGGCATTTTCTGTTCCCATCAACGTCCATGCGGGATCCTGGGAGACCAAGTACGTACCGTGGGGTTCGTACCCTCTTCCATGTACTCTCGATGCCTACGAAAGTGT
>NW_019733328.1:541924-547960 GCF_002891405.2 Cryptotermes secundus
AAGAGTTACATCTTCTGGGTTATAACGCCATGTAATGCGATAAAAATCTATCGACGTTTCGGAGTAACATGTCTCCATCTAAATGGTCGAAGTGTGAGCTAAGGAAGAAACTAGAGTAAACTACGCTTACCCTTTGACCCTGAATATTGCGATATGTTCCTCCGAAACGTAGGTTGACTTCATTGGACTACACGCCTTTGTATCCCAGATGATTGAATGCCTTTCCAGCATTTTGTTTTGGATTATATGTCTTTGTAAACGTAATTATATTATAATTTTATGTTCATCGAGAGTTAATACATAGGCCTGTGTGGATAACTTGGACTGCACCTGAAATGCAGGGAAGTCTTAATTTGGACGAATTATGGTTTACACTTCAGTTATTTCAAACGAGCCGCCAATGAATACGTCATCGATACATCTTCCCGCCACTGAATACGTCATCGATAAGACTTCCCGCCAATGAATACGTAATACGTCTTTCCACCTATCGCAATCTGGCCCCACTACACGGACGTCTTGCCCTGTAGCAATCGTCGTGACGTGACATTGAGCCGTCTGCGCGCGTGAGAGGAGGATGTGAGGAAGGAACAGGTCCGCAGGTTCACGACAGTTTGCGCTCTAGGTCAGTGTTCATTGTCTTAAATTGCATCAGCTAAATATCTCGCAGGTATTTGTAGCTCCGTATTAATTAAGTTGAATTAATTTCCGCCTAAAACAATATCAAACGATTTTATAGAATTTTGCGTGATGGACAGTAAGTTGCGTACATTGTGCCTAATCGTTAACGAAGTGTTTTGCATTTTACCTCTGAAAAATAATCTATTAAATTCTGCAATCGTAATTTCTACTTAAATTGCGTATTACAAAATTATAAACTGCGCAATTAGTGTTTATTCGTTAATTAGCAGGAAGGATTAGTTGTAAAATCTGTAGCAATTTTTGGCGCCTTTTTTTGGCGCCTTCTTATAACGAGACTGAAAAGTTAAATATTTCACTAATTCTAAAGGAATAACTTATTTAGAAATTCGTAATCATTTGTGTGCCAAATTTTTCATTTATATAGAATCTATTAATGACCAGAGCAAATACAATATATATTCACGAGATTTAGAAATTAATATGAAGCATTCACTGTAGAAGATGGTAGGCATTTTCTTTTTTTCTTTCAGCGCCAACATGAATGTTGAACGTAATCGAAATAATAGTATTGTACATTAATAACTGCGTTGATTTCTGAGTTCATTGTAATTTATTTTCCAAATTTTATCTTAATTTTTTAGATTTATGTATTCGACAAAAATTATTTTTGTAATTTGAATTATGTTTTTTTGTAATGTGGGAGCCATTTTTTTAATGTCTTACCATCGACAGCCATGTATTACCGCTATTTTACAAAAATGTGACGTCACATTCCAACAGCAAGCAATATATGTAATATACATATACTGAAATGAATGACTGTGAATATGAAAATACAGAGTTCAATTTTGTGTTCTAAAGTTGACTTAAATTTGATAGCATTACGATGAGAAGAAATTTAAAAGCTTATTTTAAACAGATCTCCTACCTATATCTAGATATTAGAATCAGTTAACATAACCGGCTAGCAACAGCCACTCCTCCAATCGAATTTTCACTTCGTAGCGCTGTCTTTATTGACATTTTTGCAAGTTTATTTAATTTTTCTAGGTAAGGCTGGTCACTATAGCTTTCCCCTCAACCCTTCCTCTCGCTCATTCATAACCCAATCCGCTAGGGCGTTAGTTTAATATATATCTGTATGTAGGATCCAATTAATTCAGTCCAGAACCTTTTGTCTTCTCGTCTGTTGTTCAAAAACAAACATTAGAATATACAAAACTATAATTTTGCCTGTGGTTCTGTATGGGTGTAAAACTTGGACTCTGACATTAAGGGAGGAACATAGACTGAGGGTATTTGAGAACAGGGTGTTGAGGAGAATATTTGGACTGAAAAGAGATGAAGTGACNTGATAGGATGGGGATGGTATGGATTGGCTAGATCTGGCTCAGTATAGGTTCCAGTGGAGGGCTCTTGTGAACACAGTGATGAACCTTCGGGTTCTATAAAATGCTGGGAAATTCTTGAGTAGCTGCAGAATTGGCGGCTCTTCAAGAAGGGCTCAGCTCCATGAGTAAGTAAGTAAGCAAGTAATAGGAATCTAAAAGTAGACAACCTCTTAGGAAAGTTAGTTAATTACACATAGGGAATGGTAAGATTTAGCATCCCAATTAATGGGATTATTTATAATTAATAATTAATACTTATTAATAGGAAACTAGCTCTTAGGGAAGTTAGGTTATTAGGCGGATGATAAGGGCGCATTGGATCTAGCATTTAGCAGGACTGACCCCATTTTCTCTCGTGTCTGCGTGTGACGAAGAGAACAGGCCAACACATGCCCGCCTCGAGCTGTAGAACTGCAGGTATCATGGTTACCAATAATTATTTAATTTACAGTATTACTGCCATTTTCCATTTGTCAGTTAGGATAAACATTATTTTAAGCGAGTTTTACATTTTCACGCAATTCTGGCAGAGAATTTTGGTAGTGGATTGTAATTTGAACCCGCCACGACAGCCTCCTCCCCTCATACCTTGAAATCATCGTACGTAACTCCTTTTCTCCTTATTACTGTTACCATGATCATCATCAAAATCATCTCAGAATTTGGCATATTATAAGCATTCAACGACATTTTATCAGATATGTATGTTGTCTCGTATATCCTATAGAAGGAAACGTCCCTACCTGTCTACCTATATACACGACGTCAGAACCAAGAAGAGCATATTCCCAAGTCTGCATAAGCATTTTGTTGCTTTAATTTGATGTTCGAAGAGTTTTATCTGCTTCTTTCATCATGTTCTTTATGGATTCTTCAGTCACATCTTGTATACCTTTTAATGTACAGTGGTAATTATATGTACCACCTTCGTTAGCACCAAAAGCAGTGTATTTTACCGACAGCATACTTTTTCTGATTCTCACGACAAACCGGCTGGTCTTGGTGATGGAGTTGCAGTGTGAGTTTTGTTAGGGAACTGCAGAAATGTTTATAAATTTTTGGATGATACTGTGACGTCAGAGATTCTAAGATCTGTGGTTCTATCGTTGTTTGTTCCTTCCGAAAATGCCTTAACTTGCTGTCTGTATGTCATGAAATGCATTTGCGCAGCTGATGTCTTCTGTTTGATGCTTGCCACGATTTAAATACAGTTCAGCTTCTACACTTACCGGCCTTCTCCTTCGTAGGAGAAGTACTTCCCGCATAATCCGGAAAATAATAATTTCCATTTCTTGTTTTTTTTCCACCTTTTTGTTACTTATAATTTTTTTAATTGGACAGACCTAAGCTTCATATGAGATAATAATATTGCTAATTAACTGACAAGACAAATATCTCGACGAAATGAATTTCTTAAATGTTAGCCCAGACTGCTGAAAGTAGTTTAATATGTCCGGTGTAATAGGAACTCCCAGTGCGAAGTTTCATCAGAATCTGTTAACGGATATTGTTTTAGATGTCTGACCACCTACAGACTTTGTTATCCAACCTCAGTTCTATATACCGGCGTTCGTGCTTCGTTTCCATCCACCCAGATCAGGGTCAAACCCGTAAATAAATGCCAGAAATCAAATTTATTTAATAAAGTGAGATGATGTGTCATTACTTTGTACTGTTAGGTTTACATCATTCTGCCAATAATACCAATGACGTCACCTAAACATTAAACATTAAACATCAAAATGCCTTCAGAGTTTGGTACAGAAATTGTGTTATGGCAGCTTCCACATTTGACCGTACAAATTTCCTGCTTATTCTCACTGCACAGTAGATAGCGTAGCACTTCTCTACACTTCTGCATGGCCGGCAACTACTAACGATCACTAACCTAACACTGTTTGTACGGTACATATGTGCCCACTGCCATCTTGTGTTATCTGATTTAGAAAATAGACCCTCTTTTCTGGGTGCTTCATATGCCCCGGGTATACTGCAGCAGTCCAATTAGATTAGGCTAGCAAGAAGTTAGGTAGTTCATTCCGACCCTACTACTTGCAATTTTGTGACTTCGCGGCACAGGAGTTTTGCTTCGTAATACAGAACAGTCATGAACTTTAAGAAGGGTTGCCAGGAGGTGACGCTATACTCGTTATAAATTTGGAGGTGGTGAAAAATGCCCTTTGAGTCCAAATTCGCTCAGCAATAGTAGTTTATCGGAAGACGTTAAATTCTGCCCCTCTCCCCGCCCCCTAGACTTTAGAAGTGGCCAATCAGGATCCGAAAGGAGACGTCCCATCCTTGGAAGCTGCAGATCCAAGAGAGGCGGCCGTTTCTTGGGAGATCCAGTGCAGCCCAAAGTCCCTGTAACAAGTTTCCGTGAGATTGCGACGTACCAGTATGCCCTCCGTCATAAATTCTGAGTTAGGTCCTCACAGACAGCGATATTCGAACTGTTGTTTCGATAGTCTGCTCTTTCGGGAATTAAGTAAACGCACCTGTGAGCAATGTGAAAGCAGTTTCATAAAAATAATTTTGAATACAAATTTTTGTTACATGAACGGAAGACACCGACGTTGTTAGGCGTGACATACAGACGGAAGACATGTCCTCCTACAGAATTCTTTGTGTTATTTGCGTTTCTCTTTATTTTCTTCGATGAGAATTATTTATACATTGCAACGAAATGTTAATGAATACGACCTTTCTGTACATAATACGTTATCTGTTGTGGTGAGGGTTGCCACGACTTTCTTCAGCTTATGCTGTCAGCATTCGCTTCAATCAAGTTAATGTCTCGTCATTGAGTGACCATAGACGGGGTTTGGATTTATTGGACTACGCTTCACAGATCACCATCACATATAGATTATAGTGTTCTCAGTTATGTTGCTTGGTAGCGGCTTCCAGCGGCGGACGTCCCTCTGTTCTCGGTCTAACTTCCGTCTCGTAATCCAAGTCCAAGTCACAATGCGATTGACGGTCAGTCAGTCAGTAAGTCTTGGTGTCGAGCCCCAGATATTTGTTACCTTTAACAGTTACGGTCTTGCTGGTCCTCGTTATATAGCATTGACACGGACCATACAGAAAACGCCACTTCCAACAGTCCTATTGTTTTGTGACGTCGATATCCACACGATCTGCACAGAAAACAACACTCCTATGTTACGTGTTCAATCGTTGCTTAGCGATGGCTCTGATATTGTTGCGTGTTACAAAGCCGTTTCCCAGCAGCGGCTGTTTCTGCTGGCTTTGATCAGATATGCCAGAACATTAATTCACAGTTGTAGCCCCGACTGGCGTGCAGTTTGTGTTTGGCTCTCACAAATATCTCCCTTCGTCACTGTCATCCAGCATTCATGTCTTCGGCAGCTGATACGAAACAAGCCCTTTCATTTGATACAATTCATATCTTCACTACCTGTTTCTATAAAATCCACTTTAATATTATCCTCCAGTTCATGTCTTCATATCAGTCTCCACATGTTTCCCCAAGCCTCGACTGTCGTGGCCTTTATTTGAGGGACGTTACGAAGATAAAGATGTAATACGAAGCTGCGACGAAAGCGAGAGAGAGATAGAGAAACCGAAGTTTGCAGTGCTACTGCAAGTGCGAGACGTGGGAAAAGATGAGTATGCTCAGGGCAAGCCAGGAGAGGCATAGTGTGATGCAAAAGACACGTACCGAGCCCACAGGAGGGCTCACAGGAACGCCGAACGGGGTGATCTGCCCCACTGGCGGCGCAGATGTGATGAGGAGGCCGTAGCCAAGAGGCTTGGGAATAGATATTATGGTTGCAAGAAGAGAGGGGAAATAGCAGGAAAGAGAATTATATATATTTGTGATTATATGTATAAGTTGATGAACATGATAAGAAAGAATGAATTAAGGAAGTTAGGTTATTAGTAATAAGTTGGGCTAGGAAAACACCGAACGAGGTGATCTGCCCCAATGGCGGCGCAGATGTGATGAGGAGGCTGTAGCCAAGAGGCTTGGGAATAGATA